>NW_022294463.1:0-59012 GCF_002776525.5 Piliocolobus tephrosceles | reverse complement strand
TTGCTAACACTGATTTCGTGGAACCTACAAAGTGATATTTTGGAGCACATTGAGGCCTATGGGGAAAAGGAGACATCCTCAGATAAAAACTAGAAAGAAGGTTTCTGAGAAATTTCATTGTGATGTTTGAATTCATCCCATAGGGTTACACCTTTCTTTTGATGGAGCAGTTTGCTAACACTGTTTTTGTGTAATCTGCAAGGGGATATTTGGGAGTGCATTGAGGCCTATGGTGAGAAACTAAATATCATCAGATAAACAAAGAAAGAAGATTTTTGAGAAACTGTTTTGTGATGTGTGAATTCTTCTCACATTGTTACACTGTTCTTTTCATTGAGAACTTTGATATCAATGTCTTCATGGAAACTGCAACAGGATATTTGGGAGTGCCTTGAAGCAGATGGTGAAAAAGGAATTATCCTCAGATAAAAATCAAAAAGAAGCTTTCTGAGAGACTGCGTTGTGATGTGTGCATTCATCTCACAGAGTTACACAATTCTTTTCATTTAGAAGTTTACTAACACTGTTTTCTTGTAATCTGCAATGGGATATTTCGGAGTGCATGGAAGCTTATGGTGACAACGGAAATTACCTCAGCCAAAAAGTAGAAAGAAGATTCCTGAGAAACTGCTTGGTGATTTGTGAATTTATCTCGAAAAGATACATCTCTCTTTTCATGGAGAGGTTTGGTATCACTGCTTTTGGGGAATCTGAGAAGGGATATTTTACATGGCATTGAAGCCTATGGTGACATAGGAATTATCCTCAGATAAAAACTACAAAGAAGTTTCTGAGAAACTTCTTCATGATGTGTGAATTCACCTCACAGAGTTACATATTTCTTTTCATTGAGCAGTTTGCTAACACTGTTTTAGTGCAATCTACAAAGAGATATTTGGAGGGCTTTGAGGTCCTTGGTGAAAAATCAAATATCTTCACATAAAAATTGGAAAGAAACTTCCTGAGAAACTGCTTTGTGATGTGTGAATTCATCTCATGGAGTTAGATTGTTCATTTCATTGAGCAGTTTGCTAACACTATTTTTATGGAATCTGCAAAGGGACAATTAGGAGCACATTGAAACTTTATGGGACAAAGGAAATATCCTCATGTAAGAACTAGAAAGAAGCCCTCTGAGAAAATGCATTCTGAGTGTTAATTCATGTCACAGAGTTACCCGATATTTTTCATGTAGCAGGTTATTAGCACTGTTTTTGGGGATTCTGAGAAGGGATATTTTGGATTGCATTGAAGCCTATGGTGACAAAGAAAATATTCTCAGACAATAACCAAAATGAAGCATCCTGAGAAACAGCTTTGTGATTTGTGAATTCATCTCACAGAGTTGAACAATTATTTTCATGGAGCACATTGGTACAACTGTTTTTCAGGAATCTGAGAAGGGGTATTTTGGATCGCATTGAAGCCTATGTTGACAAAGGAAATACCCTCAGTTAAAAACTATAAAGAAGCATTCTGAAAGTTCTTTGTGATGAGTGAATTCATCTCACAGAGTTACACCTGTCTTTTCACGGAGCCGTTTGCTAACACTACTTTTGTGGAATCTGCAAAGGTATATTTAGGAGTGCATTGAGGCCTACGGTGAAAACCAAAATATCCTCAGATAAAAACTGGCAAGAAGTTTTCTGAGAAACTGCTTTGTGATGTGTTAATGCGTCTTACGGAGTTGCACAGTTCTTTTCATTGAGCACTTTGATAACACTGTCTTCGTGGAAACTGCAACAGAATATTTGGGAATGCCTTGAAGCCTATGGTGAAAAAGGAAATATCCTCAGATAAAAATCAAGAAGAAGCTTTCTGAGAGACTGCTTTGTGATGTGTGAATTCATCTCATAGAGTTACACTGTTCTTTTCATTGAGCAGTTTACTAACACTGTTTTCTTGTAATCTGCAATGGGATATTTCGGAGTACATTGAAACTTACAGTGACAAAGGAAATTTCCTCAGACAAAAACTAGAAAGAAGATTCCTGAGAGACTGCTTTGTGATTTGTGAATTCATTTCACAGAGTTACACGTTTCATTTCATAGAGAAGCTTGGTATCACTGTTTTTTGGGGAATCTGAGAAGGGATATTTTAAATGACATTGAAGCCTATGGTGACAAAGGAATTATCCTTAGAGAAAAACTACAAAGCAGTCTCTGAGAAACTTCTTCATGATGTGTAAATTCACCTCACAGAGTTACACATTGCTTTCGGAGCAGTTTGCTAACACTGTTTTAGTGGAATCTACGAAGGGATATAAAAGAGTGCATTGAGGCCTATGGTGAAATTGGAAATATCCTGAGATAAAAACCAAAAAGAAGCTTTCTGTGAAACTGCTTCGTGTTGCGTGAATTCATCTCGGAAAGTTACACTGTAACTTTCATTGAGAAGTTTGCTCACACTTTTTTCGTGGAATCTGCAAAGGGATATTCGGGAGTGCCTAGAAGTATATGGTGAAAAAGGAAATATCGTCAGATAAAAACTAGTAAGAAGCTTACTGAGAAACAGCTTTGTGATGTGTGAATTCATTTCGTAAAGTTGCACCATTCTATTCATGGAGAAGTACGGTAGCACTGTTGTTGGGGTACCTGCAATAGGATATTTGGGAGTGCATCCAGACCTAAGGTGACAAAGGAATTATCCTCAGACAAAAAACAAAGAGAAGCTTTCTGAGCAATTGCTTTGTGATGTGTGAATTCATCTCACAGTGTTGCACGATTTTTATTGTGGAGTAGTGGTAACACTGTTTTGGGGATTGCTAGAAGGGTTATTTTGGACTCGTTGAAGCCTATCGTGACAAAGGAGATATCTTCAGAAAAAAACTATAAAGAAGCTTTCTGAGAAAGTTCTTTGTGATGTCTGATTTCATCTCACAGAGTTACACGTTTCTTTTCATGAAGCAGTTTGCTATCACTGTTTTCATGAAATCCACAAAGGGATGTTTTGGAGCACTATGAGGCCTATGGTGAAAAAGGAGATATCCTGAGACAAAAATTAGAGAGAATTTTTCCGAGAAACTGCTTTGAAATGTGTGAATTCATCTCCCAGAGTTACACTGTTCTTTCATTGAGAAGATTGCTAACACCTTTTTTGTGGAATCTGCAATGATATATTCGGTAGCGCATTGAGGAATATGATGAAAAAGGAAATATCCTCAGAAAAATACTAGAAGGAAGCTTTCTGAGAAACTGCTTTGTGGTGTATGAATTCATCTCACAGAGTTACACCACTCTAATCATGGAGCAGTTTGGTATCACTGCTTTGGGTTATCTGAAAAGGGATATTTTGGATCACTTGAAGCATATGGTGACATACGAAATATCTTCAGATAAAAACTAGAAATAAACATTTGAGAAATATCTTGTGATGTATGAATTCATCTCACAGAGTTCCACGATTCTTTTCTTTGAGCAGTTTGCTAACATTCTTCTCGTGGCATCTTCAAAGGGATATTTGGAAGGGAGTTGAGGCTGATGGTGAAAAAGGAAATATCCTCAGATGAAAACCAGAAGGAAGCTTTCTGAGAAACTGCTTTGTGAAGTGTGAATTCATCTCATAGTGTTCCACCACTCTTCTCATGGAACAAATTGGTAGTACTGCTTTTGGTGAATCTGAGAAAGGATATTTTGAATTGCATGGAAGACTACAGTGACAAAGGAAATATCCTCAGGAAAAACTGGAAAGGAGCTTTCTGAGAAACTGCTTTGTTATGTGAGAATTGATCTCTCCAAGTTACATGACTCTTTTTTTGCAGCAGTTTATTAAAACCGTTTTCATAGAATGCGCAATAGGATATTTGGGAGGGCAGTTAAGCCTATGGTGACAAAGTAAGTAAATATCCTCAGATAAAAACCAAAAGGAACATTTCTGTGAAACTGCTTTGTGATGTGTGAATTCATCTCACAAAGCGAATCTGCTATTTTCATTAAAAGGTTTGTTAACACTTTTTTCAAGGAATCTGCAATATGATATTCAGGAGCCCATACAGGAATATGGTGAAAAAGGAAATATCCTCAGATAAAAACCAGTAAGAAGCTTACTGAGAAACAGCTTTCTGATGTGTGAATTCATTTCACAGAGTTACACCATTCTTTTCATGGAGCAGAATGGTAGCACTGTTTATGGGGAATCTGCAATAGGATATTTGAGAGTGCTTTGAAGCCTATGGTGACACAGGAATTATCCTCAGAAAAAAACAAAAAGAACCTTTCTGAGAAACTGCTTTGGGATGTGTGTATTCATCTCACAGAGCAACAACTTTCTTTTCATAGAGCAGTCTACTAAAACTGTTTTCATGGAATCTGCGAAGGGATATTTGGGAGCACATTGAGGCTTATCGTGAAAAAGGAAATATTCTCAGATAAAAACTAGAAGGAAGCTTTCTGAGAAAGAGAATTGTGATGTATGAATTTATCTCACAGAGTTACACCATTCTTTTCTTGGAGCACTTTGGTAACACTGTTTTTGGGGAATCTGAGAAGGGATACTTGGATGGAATTGAATAATACAGTGACAAAGGAAATATCCTCAGATAAAAACTAGAAAGAAGCTTTCTGAGAAACTTTTTGTGATGTTTGTATTCATTTCACAGAGTAACAACTTTCTTTTCATGGAGCACTTTGCTAACACTGTTTTCGTGGAATCTAAAAAGGGATATTTGGGAGCGAGTTAAGGCCTATGAAAAAAATGGAAATATCCTCAGATAAAAAACAAAAAGAAGCTTTCTGTGAAACTGCTTTGTGATACATGAATTCATCTCACAGATTTACACTGTTCTTCTCATTGAGCAGTATGCTAACACTGTTTTCTTGGAATCTGCAATGGGATATTTTGGAGTACATTGAAGCTGATGGTGACAAAGGAATTATCCTCAGACAAAAACTAGAAAGAAACTTTCTGAGAAACAGCCATGTGATTTCAGAATTCATCTCAGAGAGTTACACAATTCTTTTCATAGAGCAGTTTGGTAGCACTGTTTTTTGGGAATCTGAGACAGTGTATTTTGGATGGCATTGAAGCCTATGGTGACAAAGGAAAGATCCTCAGATAAAAACTAGATGGAAGCTTTCCCGGAAACTTCTTCATAATATGTGAACTAATCTCAAAGATTTACACCTTTCTCTTCATTTTGCAGTTTGCTATCACTGTTTTCGTGGAATCTGCAAAGGGATATTAAGGAGCACATTAAGGCCTATGGTGAAAAAGGAAATATCCTCAAATAAAAAATATAAAGAAGGTTTCTGAGGGACTGCTTTGTGACGTGTGAATTCGTTGCAAGAGTTTCACAATTCTTTTCGTAGATCAGCTTGGTTGCACTGTTTTTGTGGTATCTGTGAAGGGATATTTGGGATCGCATTGAAGCCTATGGTGACAAATGAAATGTCCTCAGATAAAAATTAGAAAGAAGATTTCTGAGAAAGTTCTTTGTGATGTGTGAATTCATCTCACAAAAGAATACTTTTCTTTTCATGGGCCTATTGCTAACACTGTTTTCATGGAATCTACAAAGGGATATTTTGGAATGCATGGAGAATATGGTAAAAAACTAAATGTCCTCAGTTAAAAACTAGAAAGAAGCTTTCTGAGAAACTGCTTTGTGTTGTGTGAATTTATCTCACAGAGTTATGCAGTTCTTTCCAATGAGGAGTTTGCTAACACTGTTTACATGGAATCTGCAAAGGGATATATGGAAGCACATTCAGGGCTGTAGTGAAAAAGGAAATTCCCTTAGATAAAAACAAGAAAGAAGCTCTCTGAGAATCTGTTTTGTGACGGGTGAATTCATCTCACAGAGTTACACCTTTCTTTTCCTTCTGCTGTTTGCTAGCACTGTTTTCGTGGAAAGTACAATAGGATATTTGAGAGTGCTTTGAAGCCTATGGTGACAAAGGAAATATCCTCAGGAAAAAAATATAAAGAAGCCTTCTGAGAAATCACTTTGTGATTTTGAATTCTTCTCACAGAGTTACAGGATCCTCCTCATGGAGCAGTATCGTAGCACTGTTTTTAGGGAATCTGAGAAGGGATATTTGGATCGCCTTGAAGCCTGTGATGACAAATGAAATATTGTAAGATAAAAACGAGAAAGAATTTTCTGATAAAGATTTTGTGATGTGCGAATTCATCCTACAGTGTCACACTTTCTTTTTCAGTGAGCAGTTTGCTACCACTGTTTTAAAGAAGCTTTCTGAGAAAATGCTTTGTGATGTGTGAATTCATCTCACAGTGTTAACACTGTTCTTTTCATGGAGCAGTTTTCTAACACTGTTTTCTTGGAAGCTGGAATGGGATATTTCAGAGAGACTTGAAGCTTATGGTGACAAAGGAAATGCCCTCAGATAAAAAGTAGCAGAAGCTTTCTGAGAAACCGCTTTGTGATGTGTGAATTCATCTCACAGAGTTACACTGTTGTTTTCATTGAGAAGTTTGTTAACACTGTTTTCATGGAATCTGCAACGGGATATTTCAGAGTACAATGAAGCTTATGGTGACAAAGGAAATATCCTCAGATAACAACTAGAAATAATCTTTCTGAGACACTGCCTTGTGATTTGTGAATTCATCTCAAAGAGTTGCATGATTCTTTTCATGGATCAGTTTGGTAGCATTGTTTTGGGCTATCTGAGAAGGGATATTCTGGATGGCATTGAAGCCTATTGTGACATAAAGATATTCTGTGATAAAAACTAGAGAGAAGGTTTTTGAAAAACTGCTTCGTGATGTGTGAATTCCACTCAAAGTGTTACACCTTTCTTTTCATGGAGCACTTTACTAACACTCTTTTCATGCAATACCCCACAGGATATTGGGCAGCACATTGAAGCCTATGGTGATGAAGGAAATACCCTCAGATTAATACTACAAAGAAACTTTCTCAGAAACTGTTTTGTGATGTGTGAATTCATCTCAGAGCATTTCACTGTTCTTTTTTGAGCAGTTTGTAACACTGTTTTCTATGAATCTGCAATAAGAGTTTTCGTAGTGCATTGAAGCTCATGGTGTCATAGGAAATATGCTCACAGAGAAAGTAGAAAGAAGCTTTCTGAGAAATTTCCTTGTGATGTGTTAATTCATCTCACGGAGTTACACAATTCTTTTCATGGATCAGTTTGGTAGCACGGTTTTTGGGATATCTGAGAAGGGATATTTTGTAATGTATTGAAGCCTATTTCAAAAAAGTGAATATCCTCAGAAAAAATCTAGAAAGAAGGTTTCTGAGAAAGTTCTCTGTGATG
This sequence comes from Piliocolobus tephrosceles, assembly GCF_002776525.5. Classification (NCBI taxonomy): domain Eukaryota; kingdom Metazoa; phylum Chordata; class Mammalia; order Primates; family Cercopithecidae; genus Piliocolobus; species Piliocolobus tephrosceles. The sequence goes on along the minus strand of NW_022294463.1, from coordinate 51,771 downwards.
TGTGAATTCATCTCACAGAGTAACACCTTTCTTTACATAGAGCCGTTTACTAACAGTTTTCGTGGAATCTGCAAAGGAATATTTTGGAGTGCATGGTGGCCTATGTTGAAAAACTAGACATCCTCAGATAAAAACTAGAAAGAAGCTTTCTGGGAAATTGCATTGTGATGTGTGAATTCATTTCACTCAGTTACACCATTCTTTGCACTGAGCAGTTTGCAAACCCTGTTTTCATTCAATCTGCAAAGGGATATTTGGGAGTTCATTGAGGCCTATAGTGATAAACGAAACATCCTCAGAGAAAAACTTGAAAGAAGCTTTCTCAGAAACTGCTTTTTGATTTGTGAATTCATCTCACCGAGTTACACTGTTCTTTTCTTTAAGCTGTTTTATCATAGACTTTTCGTGGAATCTGCAATAGGATATTTGGGACTGCACTGAAGCCTACGGTTACAAAGGAAACATCCTCAGATAAAAAACAAAAAGAAACTTTCTGAGAAACTGCTTTGTGATTGTAGAATTCATCTCACAAAGTTACACTGTTCTTTTCATTGATCAGATTGGTAACACTGTTTTCTTGGAAACTGCAAGGGGATATTTTGGAGAGCATTGAAGCCTATGGTGACAAAAGAAATGTCCTCAGCCAAATCTAGAGAGAAACTTTCTGAGAAACTGCTTTTTGATTTGTGAATTCATCTCAAAGATTTACACTGTTCTTTTTATTGAGCTTTTTGATTACAGTCTTTTCATGGAATCTGCAAAGGGATATTTGGGAGCACATTTAGGCCTATGATGACAAAGGAAATAACCTCAGGTAAAAACTAGAAAGAAGCTTTCTGAGAAACTGCTTCATGATGTGTGAATTCATCTCACAGTGTTATGCTGTTCTTTTCATTATGCAGTTTGCTAACACTCTTTTCTTGGAATCTGCAATGGAAAATTTTAGAGCTCATTGCTGCTTATGGTGACATAGGAAATATCCTCATAGAAAAAGTAGAAAGAAGGATTCTTGGAAACTGCTTTGTGATGTGTTAATTCATCTCACAGAATTACACAGTGCTTTTCATTGATCAGTTTGGTAGTACTCTTTTTGGGGAATTTGAGATGGGACATTTTGGATCACTTTGAAGCCTATGGTGACAAAGCAAATATCCTCAGATAAATCTATAAAGAAGCTTTCTGAGAAACTGCTTCATGATGTGTGAATTCATAGCACAAAGTTACACCTTTCTTTTCATGCAGCCATTTGCTAACACTGTTTTCTTGGAACGTGCAAAGGGATCTGTGGGAGTGCACTGAGGCCTATGGTGAAAAAATCCTAAGATAAAAACCAGAAAGAAGCTTTCTGAGAAACTGGTTTGTGATTTGTGAATTTCTCTCAGAGAGTTACACCACTCTTTTCGTGGATGAGTTTGGTAGCACTGTTTTTGGGGAGTCTGAGAAGGGATAATTTGTATCACATTGAAGACTATGGTGACAGCGGGAATATCCTCAGATAAAAAATGGAAAGAAGCTTTCCAAGAAACTTTTTGGTGATGTGTGAATTATTTCACAGAGTTACACCTTTCTCTTCATGGAGCAGTTTGCTAAGACTGTTTTCTTGGAATCTGCAATGGAATGTTTTGGACTGCAATGAAGCTTATGGTGACAAACGAAATACACTCATATAAAAATTAGAAAGAAGGCTTCTGAGAAACCACATGTGATGTTTGAATTCATCTCAGAGAGTTACACTGTTCTTTTCATTGAGCAGTTTCTAAAGCATGTTTTCATGGTATCTGCAATGGAATATTTAGGAGCACTTTGAAGCTTATATTGACAAACGAAATATCCTCAGACAAAAACTAGAAAGAAGCTTTCTGAGAAAATGCTTTGTGATGTCTTAATTCATCTCACAGATTTACATGGTTCTTTTCATCGATCAGTTTGGTAGCACTGGATTTTGGGAATCTGAGAAGGGACGTTTAGGATTTCATTGAAGCCTATAGTGACAAAGGAATTACCCTCAGATAAAAAACTAAAAAGAAGCTTTCTGAGAAACTCCTTTGTGATGTGTGAATTAACCTCATAGAGCTACACTGTTCTTTTCATTGAGCACTTTGAAAACACTGTCTACTTCGAATCTGCAATGGGATATTTCAGAGCACGTTGATGCTTACAGTGACAAATAAAATAATACTATATAAAAACCAGAAAGAAGCTTTCTGCAAAACCATTTTGTGATGTCTTAATTCATCCCACATAGTTTCACGATTCTTTTCATGGATCAGTTTGCTAGCAGTGTTTTGGAGGAATCTGAGAAGGGATATTTTGGATTGCATTGGAGGCTATGGCTACAAAGGAAATATCCACATATAAAAACTGGAAAGAAGTTTTCTGAGAAACTGCTTTGTGATGTATTAATTCACCTCACAGAGTCACACCTTTCTTTTCTTGGAGCACTTTGCTATCACTGTTTTCATGGAATCTGCAAAGGGATATTTTGGAGGGCATTGAGGCTTGCAGTGAAAAAGGAAATATCCTCAGATAAAAACTAGAAAGAAGCTTTCTGAGAAACTGCTTTGTGATGTGTGAGTTCATCTCACAGAGTTACACCATTCTTTTCATGAAGCAGTTGGTAGCACTGTTTCTGGTGAATCAGAGAAGGGATTATTTGGATGGAATTGAAGCCTTTGGTGACAAAGGAATTATCCTCAGATAAAAACTAGAAGGGAGGCTTCTGAGAAACTTCTTTGTGATATTTGAATTCACCTCACAAGGTTACAGCTTTCTTTTCATGAAGCAGTTTGCTAATACTGTTTCTGTGGAATCTGCAAACGGATATTTGGGAGCACATTGAGGCATATATTAAACATGGAAATATCCTCAGATAAACACTAAAAAGAATCGTTCTGAGAAACTGCTTCATGATGTGTGAATTCATCTCACACGGTTACACATTTCTTTTCATTGAGCAATTTGCTAACACTGTTTTTTTGGAATCTGCAATGGAATATTCTGGAGCACCTTGAAGCAATGGTGACAAGGGACATATCCTCAAATAAAAATGAGAAAGAAGCATTCTGAGAAACTGCTTTGTGATGTGTTAATTCGTCTCACAGAGTTACACGATTCTTTTTCATGGAGCAGTTTGGTAGTACTGTTTTTGGGGAATTTGAGAAGGGGTATTTTGAATTGCATTGAAGCCTATGGTGACTAAGGAAATATCCTTGGATAAAAACTGGAAAAAAGCTTTCTGAGAAACTTCTTTGTGATGTGTGAATTTACCTCACCGAGATAAACCACTAATTTCTTGCAGCAATGTCGTAGCACTGTTTTTGGGGAATCTGAGAAGGGATATTTTGAACTGCATTGAAGCATATGGTGACAAATGAAATATCCTCAGATAAATATTAGAAAGAATCTTTCTGGGAAACTGCTTTGTGATGTGCGAATTCATCTCATGGGATTACACCATTCTTTATATTGAGCATTTTAATAGCACTGTTTTCGTGGAAACTGTAATAGGATATTTGGGAGCACTTTGAAGCTTATGATGACCAATAAACTTTCCTCACATAAAAAACAAAAAGAAGCCTTTTGAGAGACTGGTTTGTGATAGATCACTTCATCTCACAGGGTTACACTTTTCATTGAGCAGTTTGCTAACAGTGTTTTTTTGGAATCTGCACCGGGTATTTCGGAGTGCATTCAAGCTTCTAGTGACAAAGGAAGTATCCTCAGATGGTAACTAGAAAGAAGCTTTCTGAGAAACTGCTTTGAGATTTTTGAATTCATCTCACAGTGTTACATGATACGTTTCATGAAGCAGTTTGGTAGCACTGTTTTTGGGGAGTCTGAGAAGGGATACTTTGGATAGCATTGAAGCCTGTGGTGACAAAGGAAATATCCTGAGATAAAAACTAGAAAGAAGCTTTGTGAGAAAGTTCTTTGTGATATGTGAATTTGTCTCATAGAGTGTTACAACTTTCTTTTCATAGAGCAGCTTGCTGACTCTGTTTTCATGGAATCTGCGAAGGGATATATGGGAGCATATTGAGGCATATACTGCAAAGTTAAATATCCTGAGATAAAAAATAGAAAGAAGCTTTCTGAGATACTGCTTTGTGATGTGTGAATATATCTCACAGAGTTACACTGTTATTTTCAATGAGATGTTTGCTGACACTGTTTTCTTGGAATCTGTGATGAAATAGTTCAGAGTGCCTAGAAAATTATGGTGACAAAGGAAATATCTTCATGTAAAAACCAGAAAGGGGCATTCTGAGAAATGGCTTTGTGATGTGCTCATTCATCTCACAGGGTTACATGATTCTTTTCATGATGTCATTTTGGTTGCACTGCTTTTAGAGAATCAGAGAAGGGATATTTTGGATCACATTGAAGACTATGGTTACTAAGGAAATATCCTCAGATAAAAACGAGAAGGAAGCTTTCAGAAAAAGTTCCTTGTGATGTGTGATTTCATCTCACAGAGTTACGTTTTTGTTTCCATGGAGCAATGTGCTAACACTGTTTCCGTGAAATCTGCAATGGAATATTTGTGAGCGCATTGAGGCCTATGGTGAATAATGAAATATTCTCAGACTAAAACTAGAAAGAAGCTTTCTGAGAAACTGCTTTGTGATTTGTGAATTCATCTCACAGATTTACATTGTTCTTTTCATTAAGCAGTTTGATAACACTGTTTTCTTGGAATCTGCAACAGGACATTTGGGATCACATTGAACCCTATGATGACCAAGGATATATTCTCAGATAAAAACGAAAAAGATGCTTTCTGAGTAACCGCTCTGTGATGTTTGAATTCATCTTAAAGAGCTACACTATTCTTATTGAGCAGTTTGCTACCACTGCTTTCTTGGAATCTGCAATAGGATATTTCAGAGCACATTGCAGCTTATGATGACAAATGAAATTTCTTCAGACAGAATCAAGAAAGAAGCATTCTGAGAAACTGCTTTGTGATTTGTGAATTCATCTAACATAGTTACATGATCCTTCTCATGGAGCAGTTTGGTAGCACTGTTTTTGGGGAATCTGAGAAGGGATATTTTGGATCACATTCAAGTCTATGGAGAGAAAGGAAATATCCTCAGATAAAGACTAGAAAGAAGCTTTCTGAGTAACTTCTTTGTGATGTTTGAATTCATCTCACAGAGTTTCACCTTTCTTTTCAAGGAGCAGTATCCTAACACTCTTTTCATGGAATCTGCAATGGGATATTTGGGAGCGCTTTGAGGCCTATAGTGAAAAAGGAAATATCCTCAGATAAAAACAAGAAAGAAGCTTTCTGAGAAACTGTTTCATGATGTGTAAATTCATCTGACAGTGTTACAGTGTTCTCTTCATGGAGCAGTTTGCTAACACCATTTTCTTGGAATCTGTAATGGGATATTTCAGAGTGCATTGAATCTTATGGTGAAAAAGGAAATATCCTAATATAAAAACTAGAAATATGCCTTCTGAGAAACTGATTTGTGATATGGTAATTCCCCTCACAGAGTTATGTGATTCTTTTCATGTATGAGTTTGGTAGCACTGTTTTTCAGGAATCTGAGAGGGATACTTTGGATCGCATTGAAGCCTAGGGTGACAAAGGAAATATCCTCAGATGAAAACTAGAAAGAAGCTGTCTGAGAAAGTTCTTTGTGATACGTGAATTCATCTCACAGAGTTACACCTTTCTTTACATGAGCAGTTTTCTAACACTGTTTTTGTGGAATCTGCAAAAGGATATTTGGGAGCACATTGATGTGTATAGTGAAAAGTGAAATATCTACATATAAAAATGAGAAATAAGTTTTCTGAGAAACTGTTTTGTGATGTGTGAATTCATCTTACAGAATAACACTGTTATTTTCATTGAGCAGTTTGATAACACTGTTTTAATGAAATCTGCCATATTATATTTGGGAGCACTTTGAAGTCTATGGTGACAAAGAAAATAGCCTCAGATAAATATTAGAAGGAAGCTTTCAGAGATATTTCCTTGTGATGGATAAATTCGTTACACAGAGTTACACATTTGTTTTCTTTGAGAAGTTTGGTAGCACTGTTTTTATGGAATCTTCAAAGGGATATTTAGGAGCTACTAGAGGCCTACCGTGAAAAAGGAAATAACTTCAGATAAAAACTGGAGAGAAGCTTTTTGAGAAACAGTTTTGTGATGTGTGTATTCATCTCACAGAGTTTATCCTTTTTGTTCATTGAGCAGTTTGGCATAACTGTTTTTGTGGTATCTGGGAGAAGATATTTGGGAGCGCATTGAAGACAGTGTTGAAAAAGGAAATAACCTCAGATTTAAACTAGAAAGAAGCTTTCTGAGGAACTGCTTTGTGATGGGCGAATTCATCTCACAGAGTTACACCTTTCTTTTCATGGAGCAGTTTGTCTACACTGTTTGTGTGGAAACTGCAAACGGATATTCGGGAGCACTTAGAGTCCAATGTCAAAAAAGGAAATATCTTCAGGTACAAACTTGAGAAAAGCTTTCTGAGAAACTCCTTTGTGAAGTGAGCATTCATCTCATAGAGTTAAACGTTTCTGTTGAGGGAGCACTTTGGCCTCACTGTTGTGTGGTATCTGAGAAGGGATACTTGGGAGTACATTGAAGCCTATGGTGGAAAAAGAAATATCCTCATATGAAAACTAGGAAGAAACCTTCTGAGAAACTGCTTTGTGATGTGTTTATTCATCTCACAGAGTTACACGATTCCTTCTCTGGAGCCATTTGGTAGCACTCTTTTTGGGGAATTGGAGAAGGGATATTTTTGATTGCAGTGAAGCTTATGGTGACAAAGGAAATATCCTTAGATTAAAAACTAGAAAGAAGCTTTCTGAGAAGCCTCTTTATGATGTATGTATTCATCTCACAGAGCAACACCTTTCTTTTCATGGAGCAGTTTGCTAACACTGCTTTCATGGAATCGGCAAAGGGATATATGTGAGCACTTTGAGGCCTACAGTGACAAAGGGAATATCCTCTGATAAAAACTAGAAAGAAACTTTCTGAGAAACTGCTTTGAGATGTGTGAATTCATCTCAAGAGATACACTGTTATTTTCATTGAGGAGTTTGATAACACTGTTTTCTTGGAATCTGCAATAGGATATTTGCGAGCGCATTGAAGTCTATTGTGACAAAGGAAATATCCTTAGATCAAAACCAAAAAGTTTTCTGTGAAACTACTTTGTGATGTGTCAATTCACTTCACAAAGTCACACAGTTCCTTTCATTGACAAATTTGCTAACAGTTCTTTCCTGGAATCTGCAATGGGATATTCCAGAGCTCATTGAGGAATATGGTGAAAAAGGAAATATCCTCAGATACAAGCTGAAAAGAAGCTATCTGAGAAAGTGCTGTGTTATGTGTCAATTCATCTCACAGAATTACACCATTCTTTTCATGGAGCAGTTTTGTAGCACAGTTTCTGCGTAGTCTGAGAAGGGATATTTTGGATTGCATTGATGCCTAAGCTGATAAAGGAAATATTCTCAGATTAAAACTAGACAGAAGTTTTCTGAGAAACTTCGTTGTGATGTGTGTATTCATCTCACAGAGTAACACCATTCTTTTCATGGAGCAGTTTGCTAACACTGTTTTCATGTAACCTACAAACGGATATTTGGGAGCCAGTTGAGGCCTATGGTGAAAAAGGAAATATTCTCCAAAAGAAACTATAAGGAAGCTTTCTGAGAAACTGCTATGTGATGTGTGAATTCATCTCACAGAGTTACACCACTCTTTTCATGGAGAAGTTTGGGAGCACTTTTGTTGGGGAATCTGAGAAGGGATATTTTGAATCGCATCAAAGCCTCTGATTACAAAGGAGATATCCTCAGATAAAAACTAGAAAGAAGTTTTCTGAGAAATTTCTTTGTTGTGTGTGAATTCATCTCACAGAGTTACACCATTGTTTTCATTGAGAAATTTTCTAACACTTTTTTCATGTAATCTGCAGTGGGATATTGTGGAGAGCACTGAGGAATATGGAGATAAAGGAAATATCCACAGATAGAGTGTAGAAAGAAGCAGTCTGAGAAACAGTTTTATTATGTTTGAATTCATATCACAGAGTTACACCTTTCTTTTAATGGAGGAGTTTGCTTATACTGTTTTCGTGAAATCTGCAAAGGGATATTTGGGAGCACATTGAGGCCTAGGAAATATCCACAGATAAAAACTAAAAAGAAGCTTTCCGAGAAACAACTTTGTGATGTGTGAATTCATCTCACAGAGTTACACCATCCTTTTCATGGAGCAGTTTGGTAGCACTGTTTTTGGGGAGTCTGAGAAGGAATATTTTGGTCTGCATTGAAGCATAAGGTGACAAAGGAAATATCCTCAGATAAAAACTAGAAAGACGCTTTCTGAGAAAATTATTTTTGATGTGTGAAATCATCTCACAGAGTTACACCTTTCTTTTCATGGAGTTGTTTGATAACACTCTTTTGGTGGTATCTGCAATTGGATATTTGGGAACACATTGAAGACTATGGTGTGCAGATAAAAATCAAAAAGAAACTTTCTGTGAAATTGCTTTGTGTTGCATGAATTCATCTCATGAATAACACTCTTCTTTTCATTGAGAAGTTTACTAACCCTTTTTTCATTTAATCTGCAATGGGATATTTGGGAGCACATCGAGGAATACGGTGAAAACGGAAAGATCCTCAGATAAAAACTGGAAAGAAGCTTTCAGAAAAACTCCGTTGTTATGTGTGCATTCATATCTTATAGCTAAACGTTTCTGTTGAGAGAGCACTTTGGCATCACTGTATTTGTGCTGTCTGAGAAGGGATATCTGAGGGCACATTGAAGCATATGGTGGTGAAGGAAATATTCTCAGACAACAACCAACAAGAAGCTTTCTGATAACCTGCTTTATGATGTTTGAATTCATCTCACAGATTTTCACCTTGCTTTCCATGAAGCAGTTTGCTAACACTATTTTCATGGAATCTGCAAAGGAATATTCATAAGTGCATTGAGGCAAACGGTGAAAAAGGAAATGTCTTCAGACAAAAACAAGAAAGAAGCTTTCTGACAAACTGCTTTGTGATTTGTGAATATATCTCACAGAGTTACATGATTCTTTTCATGGAACAATTTGGTAGCACTGATTTTGGAGAATCTGAGAAGGGATAATTTGGATCGCATAGAAGACTACAGTGACAAAGGAAATATCCTCACATAAAATCTAAAAAGAAACTTTCTGAGAAACGTCCTTGTGCTTTGTGAATTCATCTCACAGAGTTACACCACACTTTTCATTGACAAGCTTGCTAACACTTTTTTCATTGAATCTGTGATGGGATGTTATGGAGGGCCTTGGGGCCTATGATGAAAAAGAAAATATCCTCAGATAAAAACTAGAAGAAGCTTTCTGAGAAACTGCTTTGTGATGTGTGAATTCACCTCACAGAGTTAAACCATTCTTATCATGGAACAGTTTGCAAACACTGTCTTCACGGAATCTGCAAAGTGATGTATGGGATCCTCAGGTCAAAACTGGAAAGAAGCTATCTGAGAAACTAACTTAGGATGGGTAAATTCATCTCACAGAGATACACTGTTGCTTTCATTGAACAGTTTGGTAACACTGTTTTCGTGGAATCTGAAAGAGGATATTTGGGAGCAATTGAAGCCTATGGTGACAAAGTACATATCCTCTGATAAAAACCAAATAGAAGCTTTCTGATAAACTGCTTTGTGATGTGTGAATTCATCTCACAGATTTACACCTTTCTTTTCATGGAGGAGATAGCTAACACTTTTTTCCTGCAATCTACAAAGGGATATTCATGAGTGCATGGAGGCCCATGGTGATAAAGAAAATATACTCAGAAAAAAACTAGAAAGAAGTTTTCAGAGAAACTGATTTGTGATGTGTGAAATCATCTCACAGAGGTACACCATTCTTTTCAGTAAGGAGTTTGATAAAACTGTTTTCATGGAATCTGCAGTAGGATATTAGGGAGTGCATTGAAGCCTATGGTAACAAACGAACTATCCTCAGAAAAAGTCAAAAAGAAACTTTCTGTGAAACGGCTTTGTGATTTTTGAATTCAACTCATAGAGTTACACTGTTCTTTTCACTGAGAAGTTTGCTAACAATTTTTTCGATTATTCTGCAATGGGATATTCGAGAGCACCTTGAGGAATATGTTGAAAATGATAATATCCTCAAAAAAAAAAAAAACTAGAAAGAAGGTTTATGAGAAACAGCATTGTGATATGTGAATGCTTCTCACAGAGTTACACCTTTCTTTTCATGGAATCTGCAATGGGATATTTAGGAGTGCACTGAAACCTATAGAGAAAAAGGAAATATCCTCATATAAAAAGTAGGAAAAATCTTTCTGAGAAACTGCCTTGTGATGTGTGAATTCAACTCACAGAGTTCCACCATTCTTTTCATTGAGCAGTTTGCAAACACTGTTTTCTTGGAATCTGCAATGGGATATTCCAGAGCTCACTGAGTCCTATAGTGAAAAAGAAAATATCCTTAGATAAAAACCAGAAAAGAGCTTTCTGAGAAACAGTTTTGTGATATTTGAATTCATCTTACAGAATTACACCGTTCTCTTCATTGAGCAGTTTGATAACACTGTTTTCCTGGCATCTGCAATACGATATTTGGGAGTTCATTGAAGCCTCTGGTGACAAAGGAAATATCCTCACACAAAAACCAAAAAGAAGCTTTGTGAGAAACTGCTTTGTGATGTGTGAATTCACCTCACAGGTTACACCTTTCTTTTCATGGAACAGTTTGCTAACACTATTTTCCTGGAATCTGCAAAGGGATGTTTGCGAGTACATTGAGGAAAAAGGTGGAAAAGGAAATATCCTCAGACAGAAGCCAGAGAGAAGCTTTCTGAGAAACTGCTTTGTGATTTGTGAATTCACCTCACAGAGTTACATGATTCTTTTCATGGAGCAGTTTGGAAGCATCGTTTTTGGGGAATCTGAGAAGGGATATTTTGGATTGCACTGAAACCAAAAGGTGCAAAAGGAAATAATCTCAGATAAAAATTAGAAAGAAACTTTCTGGGAAACTTCTTTATGATTTATGAATTCATCTCACAGAGTTACACAGTTCCTTAAATTGCATAGTTTGGTTACACTGTTTTCTTGGAATCTGCATTCTGATATTTTGGAGCACACTGAAGCTTATGGAGACAGAGGAAATATTCTCATATAAAAACTAGAAAGAAGTTTTCTGAGAAACTGCTTTGTGATTTGTGAATTCATCTAACATAGTTACATGATTTCTTTCGTGGATCAGTTTGGTAGCACTGTTTTTGGGGAATCTGAGGAAGGATATTTTGGATCGCATTGAAACCATGGGTGACAGAGGAAACATCGTTAGATAAAAACGAGAAAGAAACTTTATGAGAAAGTTCGTTGTGATGTGTGAATTCATCTAACAGAGCTGCACCTTTCCTTTCATGGAGCAGTTTGCTAACCCTGTTTTCGTGGAATCTGCAAAGGGACATTTTGTAGTGCAATGAGGCCTATAGTAAAGAAGGAAACATCCTCAGATAAAAACTAGAAAGAAACTTTCTGAGAAACCTCTTTGTGATGTGTGAATTCATCTCACAAAGTTAAACATTTCTTTTCATGGAGCAGTTTGCTAACACTGTTTTCCTGGAATCTGATAAGGTATCTTTGGGAGCACATTAAGTCCTATGGTGAAAAAATAATATCCTCAGAAAAATACTAGAAAGAAGCTTTGTAAGAAAGTGCTTTATGATTTGTGAAATCATCTCACAGAGTTACACTGTTCTTTTAATAGATCAGTATGCTATCACTGTATTTTTGGAATCTTCAATGGGATATTTCGGAGCACATTGAAGCATGTGGTGAAAATGGAAATATCCTCATATAAAAACTAGAAAGAATTTTTTTGAGAAACCGCTTTGTGATTTGTAAATTTATCTCACAGAAATACACGATTCTTTTCATGGATCAGTTTGGTACCACTGTTTTTGGGGAGTTTGAGAAGTGGTGTTTTGGATTGCTTTGAAGCCTATGGTGACAAAGGAAATATACTCATATGAAAACTAGAAAGAAGCTTTCTGAGAAAGTTCTTTGTGATGTGTTTTTTCATGTCACAGAGTTACACCTTTCTTTTCATGGAGCAGTTTTCTAACAATGTTTTCGTGGAATCTGCAAAGGTACATTTGGGAGTCATTGAGGCCTACAGTAAAAAGAGAAATATCCTCAGATAAAAAATAGAAAGAAGCTTTCTGAAAAGTTCTTTGTGATGTGTGAATTCATCTCACAGAGTTACACCTTTCTTTTCATTGAGCAGTTTGATAACACTGTTTCCATGGAATCTGAAATAGGATATTTGGGATCGCATTGAAACCTATGGTGACAAAGGAAATATCCTCAGATAAAATCTATAAAGAAACTTTCTGAGGAACTTCTTTGTGATGTGTGAATTCATCTCACAGTGTTACACCTTTCTTTTCATGGAGAAGTTTGGTCGTACTGTTTCTGGGGAATTTGAAAAGGGATATTTTGAATTGCATTCAAGCCTATGGTGACAAAGGAAATATCCTCAGATGAGTAATAGCAAGAAACTTTCTGAGAAAGTGCTTTGTGTTGTGTGAATTCATCTCACAGAGTTACAGGATTCCTTTTTTGGAGCAGTTTGGTAACACTATCTTCATGGAATCTGCAAAGGGATATATGGGAGTGCATTGAAGCAGAGGGTGACAAAGGAAATATCCTGAGATAAAAACCAAAAGAAGCTTTCTAATAAACTGCCTTGTGATGTGTGAATTCATCTCACAGAGTTACACTGTTCCTTTCGTTGAGCAGCTTTCTCACACTGTATTCCTGGAATCTGTAATGGGACATATCGGAGAACACTGAAGCTTACGGTGACAAAAGAAATATCCTCAGACAAAAACTCTAAGGAAACTTTCTAAGAAACTGCTTTGAGATATGTGAATTAATCTCACAGAGTTACATGATTCTTTTCATGTAGCAGTTTGGTAACACTGTTTCTTTGGAATCTGAGAAGGGATATTTTGGATGGCATTTAAGCCAAGGGTGACAAACGAAATATTCTCAGACAAAAACTAGAAAGAAGCCTTCTGAGTAACTTCTTCGTGTGAATTCATCTCACAGAGTTACACTGCTCTTTTCATTGAGCAGTTTACTAAGACTCTTTTCTAGGAATCTGCAAGGGGATATTTTTAGATATTTGAGGTCTATCTTGAAAAAGGAATTATCCTCAGATAAAAACTAGTAAGAAGCATTCTGAAAAACTGTTTTGTGATGTGTGAATTCATCTCATGGAGTTACATTGTACTTTTAATGCAGCAGTCTGCTAACACTATTTTCTTGGAAACTGCAGTGGGATACTTTGGAACACATTGAAGACTATGGTGACAAAGGAAATATCCTCAGATAAAAACCAAAAAAGCTCCCTGAGAAACTGCTTTGTGATGTGTGAATTCATCTCACAGAGTTACACCTTTCTTTTCATGGAACAGTTTTCTACTCTTTTTACGTACAATCTGCAAAGGGATATTTGTGAGTGCACTGAGGCCTATAGTGAAAAAGGAAATATCCTCAGATAAAAATGAGAAAGAAGCATTCTGAAAAATGGCTTTGGGTTGTTTGATTCTTTTCATGGATCATTTGGTAAAGCTGTTTTTGGAGGATCAGAGAAGGCATATTTTGGATCTCATTGAAGCCTGTGTTGACAAGGGAAATATCCTCAGAATTAAACTAGAAAGAAATTTTCTGAGAAAGTAGTTTGTGATGTATGAACTCATCTCACAGAGGTGTATGGTTCCTTTCACTGATCAGTTTGAAAACACTGTTTTTGTGGAATCTGAAATAGGATATTTGGGAGCGCATTAAAGCCTATGGAGACATAGGAAAAATCCTCAGATAAAAACCCAAAAGAAGCTTTCTGAGAAACTGCTTTGTGATGTGTGAATTCATCTCACAGAGTTACACTGCTCTTCTCATTGAGCAGTCTCTTAACACTCTTTTTGCAGAATCTGGAAATGGATATTTTGGAGTGAATTGAGGCCTATGTTGAAAAAGGAATTATCCTCAGAAAAAAAACTAGAAGGAAGCTTTCTGGGAAGCTTCTTTGTAATATGTGAAATCACCTCATGGAATTATATTGTACTTTTCACTCAGCAGTTTGCTAACACTGTTTTCTTGGAATCTGCAGCGGGATATATCAGATCACACTGAAGATTATGGTGACAAAGGGAATATCCTCAGATAAAAACCAAAAATAAGCTTTCTGAGAAAATGCTTTGTGATGTGTGAATTCATCTCACAGAGTTATACCGTTCTTTTCATTGAGTAGTTTGCTAACACTTTCCTCGTTTGATCTGCAGTCTAATATAAGGGCACACATTCAGGAACATAGTGACAAAGGAAATATCCTCAGATAAAAACTAGAAATAAGATTTGTGAGAAAATTCGTTGTGATGTGTGCATTCATCTCAGAAAGTTACACACTCCTTTTCAAGAATCAGTTTCCTAACATTGTTTTCATTTGATATGCAAAGGGATATTTTGGAGTGCTTTGAGGCTTATATTGAAAAAGGAAATCCATCAGAAAATATGGAAAAAGGAGCTTTCTGAGAAACTGCTTTGTGATGTGGGAATTCATCTCATAGAGTTACACCATTCTTTACATTGAGAAGTATGATAACACGGTTTTCGTGGAATCTGCAATAGGATATTTGGGAGTGCCTTGAAGCCTATGGAGACAAATGAAATATCCTCTGATAAAAACCAAAAGACACTTTCTGAGAAACTGCTTTGTGATGTGTGAATTCATCTCACAGAGTTACACTGTTTCTTTAATTGAGCTGTACGCTAACACTGTTTCCTTGGAATCAGCAATGGGATATTTCAGTGCTCATTGAAGCTTATTGAGACAAAGGAAATATCTTTAGACAAAAACTGGAAAGAAGTTTTCTGAGAAACTGCTTTGTGGTGTGTTAATTCATCTCACAGTGTTACACAATTCTTTTCATGGAGCAATTTGGTAGCACTCTTTTTGGGGAATCTGAGAAGGGATGTTTTGGATCATACTGAAGCCTGTGTTGAAAAGGAAATATCCTCAGATAAATAGAGAAAGAAGTTTCTGAGAAAGTTCTTTGTGATGTGTGACTTTATCTCACAACTTTCTTTCCATGGAACAGTTTGCTAAACTGTTTTCATGAAATCTTCAAGGGGATATTTGAGAGTGCATTGAGGCCAATTGTGAAAAACTAAATGTCCTCAGATAAAAACAAAAAAGATGCGTTCTGAGAAACTGCTTTGTGATGTGTGAATTCATCTCACAATGTTACACTTTTCTTTTCATTGAGCAGTTTGCTAACAATGTTTTCTTGGAATCTGCAATGGTATATTCCAGAGCGAATTGAGGCCTATGTTAAAAACGAAATTATTCTCAGATAAAAAGTAGAAAGAAGCATTCTAAGAAACTGCTTTGTGATGTGTGAATTCATCTCACGGAGTTACACTGTACTTTTCACTCAGCTGTTTGCTAACACTGTTTATTGGGAATCTGCAGTGGGATACATTGGAGCACTTGAAGATTGTGGTGGCAAAGGAAATATCCTCAGATAAAAACCAAAAATAAGCTTTCTGAGAAACTGCTTTGTGATGTGTGAATTCATCTCACAGAGATACACCATTCTTTTCATTGAGAAGTTTGCTAACACTTTTATCATTTAATCTGCAATGGGATACTCAGGCTCACATTCAGGAATATAGTGAGAGAGGAAATATCCTCAGGAAAAAACTAGAAACAAGCTTTCTGAGAAACAGCTTTGTGGTGTGTGAATTAATCTCACAGAGTTACACCACTGTTTTTATGGAGCAGTTTGGTAGCACTGTTTTTGGGGAATCTGTGAAGGGATATTTTGAATTGCATTGAAGACTATGGTGACAAAGGAAATATCCTCAGACAAAAACTAGAAGGACTAGAAGGAAGCTTTCTGAGAAAGTTATTTGTGATGTGTGAATTCATCTCACAGAGTTACACCTTTCTTTACATGGAGTAGTTTTCTAACACTGTTTACGTGGAACCTGCAAAGGGATATTTGTGAGCACATTGAGGCCTATAGTGAAAAAGCAAATATCCTCAGATAAAAAATAGAAAGAAGATTTCTGAGAAACCGCTTTGTGATGTGGTAATTCATCTATCAGTGTTACACTGTTCTTTACATTGATCAGCTTGCTAAAAGTCTTTTCTTGGAATCTGCAATGGTGTATTTCATTGTGCATTGACACCTATGGTGAAAAACTAAATATCCTCAGATAGAAACCAAAAAGAAGTCTTCTGAGAAACTACTTTGTGATGTGTGAATTCATCTCACAGAGTCACATCATTGTTTTCATTGAGCAGCCTGCTAACACTCTTTTTTGGAATCTGCAACGGGATATTGCTGAGTGAACTGAAGCTTATGGTGACAAAGGAAATATCCTCATATAAAAACTAGAAAGAAGCTTTCTGAGACACCACTTTGTGATGTGTTAATACATCTCACAGAGTTACATGATACCTTTCATGGATCGCTTTTGTATCACTGTTTTTGGGTAATCTGAAGAAGAATATTTTCGATTGCATTGAAGTCAATGGTGACAAAGAAAACATCCTTAGATTAAAACAAGAAATAAATTTTCTGAAAAAGTTCTTTGTGATGTATGAATTCATCTCAGAGAGTTGCACCTTTCTTTTCATGGAGCAGTTTGCTAGTACTGTTTTCGTGGAATCTGCAAAGGGACATTTGGGAGTGCAATGAGGCCTATAATGATAAAGGAAATATCCTCAGATAAAAACTAGAAGGAAGCTTTCTGAGAAACTGCTTTGTGATGTGTGAATTCATCTTACAGAGTTGCAGGATTCTTTTCATTAAGCAGTTTGCTAACACTGTTTTCCTGGAGTGCAAAGGGATCTTTGGGACTGCATTGAGGCCTATGGTGAAAAAGGAAATATCCTCAGACAAAACCTAGAAAAAAGCTTTCTAAGAAACTTCTTCATGATGTGTGAATTAATCTCACAGAGTTTTACTCTTATTTCATTGCTCAGTTTGCTATCACTGTTTTCTTGGAATCTTCCATGGGATATTTCGGAGTATATTGAAGCTTATGGTGACAATGGAAATATCTTCATATAAAAACGAGAAAGAAGGTTCCTGAGAAACCGCTTTGTGATTTGTAAATTCATCTCACAGAGATACATGATAGTTTTCGTGGATCAGTTTGGTACCACTGTTATTGGGGAATTTGAGAAGGGATATTTTGGATCACATTTAGGCATATGGTGACAAAGGAAATATCCTAAGATAAAAACTAGAAAGAAGCTTTCTGAGAAAGTTCTTTGTGATGTGTTTTTTCATTTCAGAAAGTTATGCCTTTCTTTTCATGGAGCATTTGTTGAAAAAAAAATATCCTCAGATACAAACTAAAAAGAAACTATCTGAGAAACTTCTTTGTGATGTGTGAATTCACCTCACAGAGTTACACCTTTCCTTTCATGGGGCAGTTGAATAATACTGTTTTCTGGAATCTGCAAGGGATATTTGGGTGCAGATTGAAGTCTATGGTGGAAAAGGAAATATCCTCAGATAAAATCTAGAAGGAAGCTTTCTGAATAACTCCATTTTGATATGTGAATTCATCTCAAAGAGTTACACTGTTCTTTCCAGTGAGTAGATTGCTAACACTGTTTTCTTGGAATATACAATGGGATGTTTTGGAGCACATTGAAGTTTATGGTGACAAAGGAAATACCCTCATATAAAAACTAGAAAGAAGCTTTCTGAGAAACTGTTTGTGATGTGTGAATTAATCTCACAGAGTTACACAGCTCTCTTCATTGAACAGTTTCTGAACCCTGTTTTTGTGGAACTGGCAATGTGATATTTTGGAATGCATTGAAGCTTATGATGACAAAGGTAATAATTTCATATAAAAACTAGAAAGAAGCTTTCTAAGACACTGCTTTGTAGGTTGTTAATTCATCTCACTGTATTACACGATTCTTTTCATAGATCAGCTTGGTAGCACCGTTTTTGTGGAAACTAAGAAGGGATATTTTGAATCGCATTGAAGCCTATGGTGACTAAGGAAATATCCTCAGATAAAAAATAGAAAGAAGCTCTCTGAGAAAGTTCCTCGTGATGTGTGAATTCATCTCACAGAGGTACATCTTTGTATTCATGGAGTAGTTTGTTAACACTATTTTCATGGAATCTGCAAAGGAATATTTGGGAGCACACAAAGGCCTATAGTGAAAATGGAAATATACTCAAATAAAAACCAGAAAGAAGTTTTCTCAGAGACTGTTTTGTGAGGTGTGAATTCATCTCACTGAGTTATACTGTTCTTTTCATTGCGCAGTTTGCTAACACTATTTTCTTGTAATCTGCAATTGGATATTTCAGAGCTGATGGAAGCTTATGGTAAAAAGGGAAATAACCTCAGACAAAAAGTAGAAAAAAACTTTCTGAGAGACCGTTTTGTCATTTCTGAATTCATCTCACTGAGTTACACTATTCTTTTCATGGAGCAGCTTGGCAGCACACTTTTGGGGAATCTGAGAAGTGATATTATATACCGCATTGAGGTCTCTTGTGAAAAAGGAAATATCCTAAGATAAAAACTAGAAAGATGCTTTCTGAGAAACTTTTTTATGATGATTCAACTCACACGGTTACCTTGTTCTTTTAATTGAGCAGTTTCCTAACACTGTATTCCTGGAATGTGCAATGGGATATTTTGGAGCACATTGAAGCTTATTGTGACTAGGGAAATATACTCAGACAAAAAAGAAGGAAACTTTCTGAGAAACTGCTTTGTGATTTGTGAATTCATCTCCCAGTGTTACAGGATTGTTTTCATGTATCAGTTTGATAGCACTCTTTCAGGGGAGTCTGAAAAGTGATATTTTGGATCGTATGGAAGCCTATGGTAACAAAGGAAATACCCTCGGATAAAAACTACAAGGAAGCTTTCGGAGAAAATTCTTTGTGATGTGGGAAATCATCTCAGAGAGTTCCACCTTGATTTTCATGGAGCAGTTTGCTAAAGCTGTTTTCGCGGAAACTGCAAAGAGATATTTTGGAGCACATACAGGCCTATAGTGAAATAAAAAATATCTTCAGATAAAAACTAGAGGAAGCTTTCTGAGAAACTGCATTGTGAGGTGTGAATTCATCTCACAGAGGTACACCATTCTTTTCATTGAGCAGTTTGATAACACTTTTTTCATGGAATCATCAATAGGATATTTGGTAACACATTGAAGCCTATGGTGACAAAGGAAATATCCTCAGGTAAAAATCAAAAAGAAGGTTTCTGAGAAACTGCTTTCTGTTGTGTGAGTTCATCTCACAATCTACATTGACATATTTGGAGTGCATTGAAGACTAATGATAAAAATTAAATATTCATAGACAAAAATTAGAAACAAACGTTATGAGAAACTCCTTTGTGGTTTACTTACTCTATATTTCTGAGTTTGTAAGTCGGTCTTTCAGGGTTCTGTGAAGGGATAGTAAGTGAGCAGTTAGAAATCACTGTTTCTGTGGAATCTGAGAAAGGACATTTGGAAACGCTCTTTAGAATATCCTGAAAGAGAAATAACCTCAGAGAGAAAGCAGAAAGAAGCTTTCTGTGAAACTGCTTATTGTCATGTGAATTCCGCTCACACAGTTAAGCTTCTCTTTTCATTGAACTGTATCATAACACTGTTTTCATTTGGTCTGCAAAGGGATATTCTGGAGGGCTTTGAGGCTTACGGTGAGAAAAGAAAAAGGACATATGTTCAGACCGAAACTGGAGAGAAGCTTTCCGAGGAACTGCTTAGTGACATGTTCATTCCAGTCACAGTGTGATACCTCTCTTCTCATACAGCATCAGGGAAACCCTTTTGAAGAAACAGGTACCAACTGACATTTGGGAGCAGGTTGATGCCGATACTGGAAAGGGAAATAGCCTCAGAAAAAAACTGGAAAGAAGCTTTCTAGGAAACTACTCTGTGATATGAGTAATCATCTCACATAGATAAAGCTTTCTTTACATTACGCAGCTTGGAAACTGTCATGGATGGATGCACGAAAGCACCTTTGGGAGCACATTCCGGACTATGGTGAAGAAGGAAGTATCCTCAGACAAAAACTGGAAAGAATTTCTGCAAAACTGCCTTGTATTGCATATATTTATTCATCTCTCATAGTTAAAATTTAATTATAGTATGCAGTTTGGAAACTTCGTCATGCACAGATCTGTGAAGGGACGTTCAGGAGCACATTCAGGCCTACGGTGAAAGAGAAGATATCTTCAGATAAAAGCTGGATAGAAGTTTCTGAGAAACTATTTGGTGATGTATGCATTCCTCTCAGGGAGTTATACCTCTTTTCCCACAAGACTGTGTTTGAACACTGTTCCTGTGAAACCGAAAAAGTGCTATTTTGGAACGCATTGGGGACTATGGAGATTAGTGAAATATACTGAAATAACATCGAGGAAGAAGCATTCAAAGAATCTTCTCTCTGATATGTGCATTCACTTCACAATGTTAATGCTTACCCTATGTTGCTCAGTTTCGAAGTTCTGTCTTTGAAGAATCTGTGAAGGGATATTTAGTGATGCCCGGAGGCCTGTGGTGAGAGACGAAACGTCTTCTGATGAAACCTGCAGAGAAACGTTCTCAGCAACTGCTTTGCAATGTGTGTATTCGTCTCCTAGAGTTAGACCATTCTTTGGATTGAGTAGCTTGAAATCACAGTTTTTGGTGAATCTGAGGAAGGACATTTGGGAACGATCCTGAGAATATGGAGAAAGACATAGCCTCAGGTAAAATCCAGAAGGAAGCTTTCTGTGAATCTACTCTGTGTCGCCTTAATTCCTCTCACACAGATAAGCCTCACTTTTCATTGAGCAGTTTTCTAGCCTGTGTATGTTGAGCATGTGATGGGATATTAGGGAGCACTTTGAGGCTAACGGTGAAAAAGGAAATATGTTTAGACCAAAATGGGAGAGAAGCTTTCCGAGAAACTGCTTTGTGACTTGTGCTTTCCAGTCACAGTGTTATACCTCTCTTCTCATACAGCGTGGGGGAATCCTTTTTGGAGAAACAGCTACCAAGTGATATTCAGGAGCATGTTGATGCCGACGGTGGAAAGGGAAATACCCTCAGACAAATAGTGGAAAGAAGCTTTCTAGGAAAGTACTCTGTGATATGTGTAATCATCTCACATCGATAAAGCTTTCTTTACATTACGCAGCTTGGAAACTGTCATGGACGGGTCCACGAAGGCACCTTCGGGAGCACATGCTGGACTATGGTGAAAAAGGAAATATCTTCAGAGAAAAACTGGAAAGAAGCTTTCTGTGAGTCTGCTTTTTGCTATGTTTATTCATCTGGCATAGATGAAGCTTTCTTTACATTACGCAGCTTGGAAACTCCTTCGTGGATGGAACCGTGAAGGGATATTTGGGATCACATTCGGGACTATGGTGAAATAGGAAATATAGTCAGAGGAAAACTGGAGAGAAGTTTTCTGAGAAACTGCTTGGTGATGTGCGCATTCCACTCAGGGAGTTGTAACGTTCTTCTCCTAAGGCACAGTTTGAACCCTGTTCCTGTGAAACCAAAAGAGTAATATTCAGAGCACATTGACGACTATGACAAAAAGTGAAATGTCGTCCAATAAAAAACAGAAAGAAGCACTTGAAGAAACTGCTCTCTGTCCTGTGCATTGTTTTCACAGGGTTAAAGCTTACTCTACACAGTTTGAAAGTCGGTCATTGAGGATTGTGTGAAGGGATAGTAAGTGGCAACCAGAGGCCTGTATGAGGCAAAGAAATGTCTTCCATCGAAAATTGGAGAGAAGCTTTCTGTACAACTCTTTTGGGATGTTTGTAATGATCTCATAGAGTTAAACCATTCTTTGGATTGAGCAGATTGAAATCACTGTTTCTGTGGAATCTGAGAAAGGACATTTGGAAACGCTCTTTAGAATATCCTGAAAAAGAAATAAGCTCAGAGAGATACCAGAAGGAAGCTTTCTGTGAAACTGCTCTGTGTCACGTGAATTCCGCTCACACAGTTAAGGTTCTCTTTTCATTGAGCTGTATCATAACATTGTTTTTGTTTAGTCTGCGAAGGGATATTCTGGAGGGCTTTGACTCTGACGGTGAGAAAGGAAACGTCTTCAGATAGAAACTGGAGAGAAGCTTCCTGAGGACCTGCTTTCTGATGTGTGCATTCCACTCAGAGAAATATACCATTCTTCTCCTACAGGATTCTGGAGTCTCTTTTGGAGAAAAAGCTACCAAGAGATATTCGGGAGTGGACTATGGTGAAAAAGGAAATATCCTCAGACAAAAACTGGAAAGAAGATTACTATGAAACTGCTTTGTGTTAGATATATTTATTCGTCTCGCATAGTTAAAACTTGAATTATATTATGCAGTTTGGAAACTTCGTCATGCACAGATCCATGAGGAGATATTCGGGAGCACATTCAGACCTACAGTGAAAGAGGAGATATCTTCACCGATAGCCTCAAAGTGCTCCGGAATATCCCATCATTAGCTGCTTTGTGACCTGTGCATTCCAGTCACAGTGTTATACCTCTCTTCTCATACAGCGTTGGGGAAACCCTTTTGGAGAAACAGGTACCAAGTGATATTCGGGAGCATGTTGATGCAATGGTGAAAAGGGAAATAGCCTCAGAAAAAAACTGGAAAGAAGCTTTCTAGGAAACTACTCTGTGATATCTGTAATCATATCACATAGATAAAGCTTTCTTTACATTACACAGTTCGGATACTGTCATGGACGGATCCACGAACGGGCCTTCAGGAGCACATTCTGGACTATGGTGAAAAAGGAAATATCTTCAGAGAAAAACTAGAAAGTAGCTTTCTGTGAATCTTCTTTTTGCTATGTTTACTCATCTCACAAAAATGAAGCTTTCTTTACATTACACAGCTTGGAATTAACCTCATGGATGGATCTATGAAGGGATATTTGGGATCACCTTCGGGCCTATGGTGAACTAGGAAATATAGTCAGATAAAAACTGGAGAGAAGCTTTCTGAGAAACTGCTTGGTGATGTGTGCATTCCACTCAGGGACTTATAACTTCCTTCTCATAAGGCAGACTTTGAACACTGGTCCTGTGAAACCAAGAGAGCGATATTCGGAGCACATTGAAGACTATGGCAAAAAGTGAAATTCATCCAATAAAAAACAGAAAGAAGCACTCGAAGAAACTGCTCTCTGACAGGTCCATTTTTTTCATGGGGTTAAACCTTACTCTACATTTCCCAGTTTGAATGTCGGTCTTTGAGGTTTCTGCGACAGGATAATAGGTGGCAACTGGAGGCCTGTGTGAGGCAAGGAAGTGTCTTCCATAGAAAATTGGAGAAAAGCTTTCTGCACAACTCCTTTGTGATGTTTGTATACATCTCATAGAGTTAAATCACTCTTTGGATTGAGCAATTTTAAACCACTGTTTCTGTGGAATCTGAGGTAGGACATTTGGAAATGATCTTTAGAATATCCTGAAAAAGAAATAACCTCAGAGAGAAACCAGAAGGAAGCTTTCTGTGAAACTGCTCTGTATCACGTGAATTTTGCTCACACAGTTAAGCTTCTCTTCTCATTGAGCTGTATCATAATGCTGTTTTTGTTTAGTCTGAGAAGGGATATTCTGGAGGGCTTGGAGGCTTACGGTGAGAAAGAAAACATGTTCAGATAGAAACTGAAGAGAAGCTTTCTGAGGAGCTGCTTTGTGACGTGTGCATTCCACTCACAGAAACATACCTTTCTTCTCCTAGAGGATTCCAGAATCCCTTTTGGAGAACAAGCTACCAAGAGATATTTGGAAGAATAGTGACGACTCTGGTGAAAATGAAATATCCTCAGACTAAAACTGGAAAGAAGATTTCTGTGAAAATGCCTTCTGTTAGATATATTTATTCATCTCGTATACTTAAAACTTTAAATGTATTACACAGTTTGGAAACTCCGTCATGCACAGATCCGTGAAGGGAGATTCAGGAGCACATTCAGCCCTAATGTGAAAGAAGAGAAATCTTCAGATAAAAACTGGATAGAATAATTCTGAGAAACTACTTTGTAATGTATGCATTCCACTCAGGGAGTTGTACCTCTTTTCTCACAAGGCTGTGTTTAAACATTGTTCCTGTGAATCCGAAACAGTGATTTTTCAGAACACATTGAGGACTATGGCGAGTAGTGAAATACACTGAACTAAAATCAAGGAAGAAGCATTCCAATAATCTGCTCTCAGATGTGTGCATTCAATTCCCAGTGTTAATGCTTACTCTATGTTGCCCAGTTTCGAAACTCTGTCTTTGAACAATCTGTGAAGGGATATTTAGTGACTCCCGGAGGCCTGTGGTGAGCAAGGAAACATCTTCCGATGAAACCTGCAGAGAAACGTTCTGAGCAACTGCTTTGTGATGTGTGTATTTGTCTCATACATTTAAACCGTTCTTTGGATTGAGCAGATTGAAATAACTCAGGGTGTTATAACTTTCTACTCATAAGGCACAGCTTGAACACTTTTACTTTTAAACCAAAAGAGTCATATTCTGAGCACATTGAAGACTATGGCAAAAAGTGAAATGACGTTCAATGAAAAAGAGAGAGAAGCACTCGAACAAACGGCTCTCTGTCATGTCCATTCTTTTCACAGGGTTAAATCGTACTCAACATTTCCCAGTTTGAAAGTAGGTCTTTGAGGGTTCTGTGAAGGGATCGTAAGTGGCGACCTGCAGCCGTTGTGAGGCAAGGAAATGCCTTAAATCGAAAATCAGAGAGAAGCTTTTTGTACAACTCTTTTGTGACGCTTGTATTCCTCTCATAGAGTTAAATCATTCTTTGGTTTGAGCAGTTGAAATCACTGTTTCTATGGAATCTGAGAAAGGACATTCGGAAATGCTCTTTAGAAAATCCTGAAAAAGAAATTACCTCAGAGAAAAACCATAAGGAAGCCTTCTGTGAAACTGCTCTGTGCACGTGAATTCCACTCACTCAGTTAAGCTTCTCTTTTCCTTGAGCTGTATCATAACACTGTTTTAGTTTAGTCTGTGAAGGGATATTCTGGAGGGCTTGGAGGCTTAGGTGAGAAAAGTAAGGTCTACAGATGGAAACTGGAGAGAATCTTTCTGAGGAGCTGCTTTGTGACGTCTGCATTGCACTCACAGAAATATAGCTTTATTCTCCTAGAGGATTTTGGAATCCCTTTTGGAGAAAAAGCTACCAAGAGATATTCGGGAGTATAGGGAAGGGTATGGTGAAAAAGGAAATATCCTCAGAAAAGTACCGGAAAGAACATTTCTGTGAAACTGCCTTGTGTTAGATATATTCATTCATCTTGTATAGTTAAAACATTAATTATATTACGTAGTTTGGGAACTCCATCATGCACAGATGCATGAAGGGATGTTCGGTAGCACATTCAGGCATACGGGGAAAGAGCAGATATCTTCAGATAAAAACTGGATAGAAGCTTTCTGAGAAACTACTTTGTGATGTATGCATTCCACTCAGGGAGTTATACCCCTTTTCTCACAAGGCTGTGTTGGAACACTGTTCCTGTGAAACCGAAAAAGTGATATTTCAGAACGCATTGAGGACTATGGTGAATAGTGAAACATACTGAAATAAAATTGAGGAAGAAGCATTCCAAGAATCTACTCTCTGATATGTGCATTCACTTCACGGAGTTAATGCTTACTGTATGTTGCCCAGTTTTGAAACTCTCTTTGAAGAATCTGTGAAGGGACATTTAGTGACGCCCGGAGGCTTGTGGTGAGCAGGGAAACGTCTTCTGATGAAACCTGCAGAGAATCGTTCTGAGCAACTGCTTTGCAATGTGTGTGTTCGTATCCTAGAGTTAAAGCATTCTTTCGATTCAGCAATGTGAAATCACTGTTTTTGAAGAATCTGAGGAAGGACATTTGCAATCGACCCTTATAATACGGAGAAGGAAATGTCCTCAGGTAAAATCCAGAAGGTAGCTCTCTGTGAAACTGCTCTCTGTCGTCTTAATTTTTCTCACTCAGAGAAGTCTCTCTTTTCATTGGGCAGCTTTCTAGCCCTGTGTATGTTTAGCGTGTGATGGGATATTCGGGAGCACTTTGAGGCTAACGGTGAAAAAGTATATATGTTCAGAACGAAACTGGAAAGAAGCTTTCTGAGGAACTGCTTTGTGATGTTTGCATTTCAGTCACAGTGTTATACCTCTCTTCTCATGCAGCGTCGGTGAAGCACTTTTGGATAAACAGGTATCAAGTGATATTCAGGAGCATGTTGATGCCATTGGTGAAAAGGGAAATAGCCTCAGAAAAAAACTGGAAAGAACCTTTCTAGGAAACTACTCTGGGATATGTGTAATCATCTCATATATGTAAAGCTTTATTTACATTATGCCGCATGCAAACTGTCATAGACGGATAGACGAAGTGACCTTCTGGAGCACATTCTGCACTATGGTGTAAAAGGAAATATCTTCAGATAAAAACTGTAAAGAATCTTTCTGTGAATCTGCTTTTTGATATGCTTATTTATCTCACAAACATGAAGCTTTCTTTACATTACGCACCTTGGAAACTTCCTTGTGGATGGATCCGCAAAGGGATATTTGGGATCACACTAGGGCCTCTGGTGAAAGAGGAAATATAGTCAGATAAAAATTGGAGAGAAGCTTTCTGAGAAATGTTTGGTGATGTGCGCATTCCACTCAGAGAGCTATAATTTTTTTCTCATAAGGAAGAGTTTGGACACTGTTCCTGTAAAACCAATAGAGTGATATTACGAGCACATTGAAGACGATGGCAAAAAGTGAAATGCCGTCCAATAAAAAACAGAAAGAAGCACTCGAAAAAACTACACTCTAACATGTCCATTCTTTTCACAGGGTTAAAGCTTACTCTACATTGCCCAGTTTGAAAGTCGGTCTTTGAGGGTTCTGCAAAGGGATAGTAAGTGGCGACGAGATGCCTGTGTGAGGCAAGAAAATATCTTCCATTGAAAATCAGAGAGAAGCTTTCTGCGCAACTCTTTTGTGATGCTTGTATTCAACTCATAGCATTAAATCATTCTTTGCATTGAGCAATTTGAAACCACTGTTTCTGTGGAATCTGAGAAAGGACATTTGGAAATGCTCTTTAGAATATCCTGAAAAAGAAATAACCTCAGAAAGAAACCAGAAGGAAGATTTCTGTGAAACTTCTCTGTGTCACATGAATTCCACTCCCACAGTTCAGCTTGCCTTTTCATTTAGCTGTATCATAACACTCTTTTTGTTTATTCTGTGAAGGGATATTCTGGAGGGTTTTCAGGCTTATGGTGCAAAAGGAAATATCTTCAGATGGAAACTGGAGAGAAGCTTTCGGAGGAGCTGGTTTGTGACGTGTGCATCCCACTCACAGAGATATAAGTTTCTACTCCTAGAGGATTCCGGAACCCCTTTTGGAGAAAAGGTACCAAGAGATATTCGAGAGTATAGCGACGACTATGGTGAAGAAGGATATATCCTCAGACAAAAACTGTAAAGAATATTTCTGTGAAACTGCTTTGTGTTAAATTTATTTATTCATCTTGCATACTTAAAACTTTAATTATATTACGCAGATTGGAACCTCCGTCAACACAGATCCACAAAGGCACATTCGGGAGGATATTCAACCCTAGGGTGAAAGAGGATATATCTTCAGATAGAAGCTGGATAGAAGCTTTCTGAGAAACTACTATGTGATGCATGCTTTCCACTCAGGGAGTTATACCTCTTTTTTCACAAGGAAGTATTTGAACACTCTTCCTGTGTAACAGAAAAAGTGATATTTTGGAACGCATTGAGATCTATGGCGAATGGTGAAATATACTGAAATAAGAACGAGGAAGAAGCATTCCAAGAATCTGCTCTCTGATATGTGCATTCACTTCACAGAGTTAATGCTTACTCTATGTTGCCCAGCTTCGAAACTCTGTCTTTGAAGAATATGTGAAGGGATATTTAGTGACACCCTGAGGCTTGTGGTGAGCGAGGAAACGCCTTCCCAAGAAACCTGAAGAGGAACGTTTTGAGCAAATACTTTGCAATGTGTGTAGTCGTCTCCTAGAGTTAAACCATTCTTTGTATTGAGAAGCTTGAAATCACTCTTTTTGTGGAATCTGAGGAAGGACATTTGGGAATGATCCTTAGAAAATAGAGAAAGAAATATCCTCAGGTAATATCCAGAAGGAAGTTTTCTGTGAAACTCCTCTGTGTCAACTTAATTCCTCTCACACAGATAAGTCTCTCTTTTCATTGAGAGGGTTTCCTGGCCCTGTGTATGTTTGGCATGTGATGGGATATTCGGGAGCAGTTTGAGGCTAATGGTGAAAAGGAAGTATGTTCAGACTGAAACTGGGGAGAAGCTTTCCGAGAAACTGCTTTGTGACACGTGCATTCCACTCACAGTGTTACACCTCTCTTCTCATACAGCGTTGGCGAATCCCTTTTGGAGAAACAGGTATCAAGTGATATTCGGGAGCATGTTGATGCCGATGGTGAAGAGGGAAATTGCCTCAGACAGAACCTGGAAATTAGCTTTCTATGAAACAACCCTGTGATATGTGTAATCATCTCACATCATTAAAGCTTTCTTTACATGACGCAGCTTGGAAACTGTCATGGATGGATCTACGAAGGGACCTTCGGGAGCACATTCAGAACTATGGTGAAAAAGGAAATATCTTCAGATAAAAACTGGAAAGGAGCTTTCCGTGAATCTGCTTTTTGTTATGTTTATTCATCTCTCATATATGAAGCATTCTTTCCATTACGCAGCTTGGAAACTCCCTCGTGGATGCATCCGCAAAGGGATATTTGGGTTCACATTCGGGCCTATGGTGAAATAACAAATACAGTCAGATAAAAACTGGAGGGAAGCTTTCTGAGAAACTCCTTCGTGATGTGTGCATTCCACTCAGGGAGTTATAACTTTCTTCTCATAAGGCAAAGTTTGAACACTGTTCCAGTGAAACCAAAACAGTGATATTCGTAGCACTTTGAAGACTATGGCAAAAGTGAAATGTTGTCCAATAAGAAAAAGAAAGAAGCCCTCGAAGAAACCGCTCTCTGACATGTCCCTTCTTTTCACAGGGTTAAAGCTTACCCTACATTTCCCAGTTTGCAAGTCAGTCTTAAGGCTTCTGCAAAGGGATCGAAAGTGGCGACTGGAGGCCTTTGTGAGGCAAGGAAATGTCTTCCATTGAAAATCGGAGAGAAGCTTTCTGCGCAACTCTTTTGTGATGTTTGCATTGATCTCATAGAGTTAAATCATTCTTTGGATTGCCTAGTTTGGAATCACTGGTTCTGTGGAATCTGAGAAAGGACATTTGGAAACGCTCTTTAGAATATCCTGAAAAAGAAATAACCTCAGAGAGAAACCAGAAGGAAGCTTTCTGTGAAACTGCTCTGTGTCACGTGAATTCTGCTCACACAGTTAAGCTTCTCTTTCCATAGAGCTGTATCATAACACTGAATTTGTTTAGTCTGTGAAGGAATATTCAGGAGCACTTTGAGGCTTACGTGAGAAAGGAAACGTCTTCAGATTGAAACTGGAGAGAAGGTTTCTGAGGAGCTGCTTTGTGACGTGTGCATCCGACTCACAGAAATATACGTTTCTTCTCCTAGAGGATTCTGGAATCCCTTTTGGAGAAAGAGCTACCAAGAGACATTTGGAACTATAGAGAGGGCAATGGTGAAAAAGGAAATATCCTCACACAAAAACTGGAAAGAAGATTTCTGTGAAACGGCTTTGTGTTAGATATATTTATTAATCTCATATAGTTAAAACTTTTCTTATATTATGCATTTTGGAAACTCCGTCATGCACAGTTCTGCGAAGGGACATTCGGGAGAACATTCAGGCCTATGGTGAAAGACAGGATATATTCAGATAAAAATAGATAGAAGCTTTCTGAGAAATTACTTTGTGATATACGCATTCCACTCAGGGAGTTGTAACTCTTTTTTTTCACAAGGCAGGGTTTAAACACTGTTCCTGTGAAACCAAAAAGGTGATATTTCGGAGTGCATTGAGGACTATGGTGAATAGTGAAATATACTGAAATAAAATTCAGGAAGAAGCGTTCCAGGAATCTGGTCTCTGATATGTGCATTCACTTCACAGAATTAATGTTGTCCAGTTTTGAATCTCTGTCTTTGACGAATCTGTGAAGGGATATTTAGTGACGCCCGGAGGCTTCTGGTGAGCAAGGAAACGTCTTCCGATGAATCCTGCAGAGAAACTTTCTGATCCACTGCTTTGTGATATGTGTATTCATCTCATAGAGTTAAACCATTCTTTTGATTGAGCAGCTTGAAATCACCGTTTTTGTGGAATCTGAGGAAGGACATTTGGGAACGATCCTTAGATTAGGGAGAAAAATGATCCTCAGGAAGCATCCAGTAGGAAGCTTTCTGTGAAACTGCTCTGCGTCATCCTAATTCCTATCACTCAGTTCAGCCTCTCTTTTCATTGAGCAGTTTTCTAACCCTGTGTATGTTTAGCATGTAATGGGATATTCGGGAGCACTTTGAGGCTTATGGTGAAAAAGGAAATATGTTCAGATCGAAATTGGAAAGAAGATTTCTGAGGAATTGCTTTGTGACGTGTGCATTCCCATCCCAGTGTTATACCCCTGTTCTCATACAGCGTCAGGGAAATTCTTTTGGAGAAACAGGTACCAAGTGATAATTGGCAGCATGTTGCTGCCAATGGTGAAAAGGGAAATAGCCTCAAACAAAAATTGGAAGGATGCTTTCTAGGAAACTACTCTGTGATATGTGTAATCATCTCACATAGATAAAGCTTTCTTTACATTACGCAGCTTGGAAACTCTCATGGACCGATCCACGAAGGGACCTTAGTGAGCACATTCACGACAATGGTGAAAAGGGAAATATCTTCAGATAAAAACTGGAAAGAAGCTTTCTGTGAATCTGCTTTTTGCCATGTTTATTCATCTCATATAGATGAAGCTTTCTTTACATTACACAGCTTGGAAACCCTCTCGTGGATGGATCAGCGAAAGGATGTTTGGGATCACATTCGAGTCTATGGTGAAAGAGGAAATATAGTCACATAAAAACTGGAGAGAAGCTTTCTGTAAAATTGCTTGGTGATGTCAGCATTCCAATCAGGGGTTTTAACTTTCTTCTCATAAGGCACATTTTGAACATTGTTCCTGTAAAACCAAAAGAGTGATATTCAGAGCTCATTGAAGACTATGGCAAAAAGTGAAATATCGTCTAATAGAAAACAGAAAGAAGGACTCGAAGAAACTGCTCTCTGTCATGTCCATTCTTTTCACAGGGTTAAACTTATTGTACATTTCCCAGTTTGAAAGTCGTCCTTTGAGGGTTCCGCAAAAGGATAGTAAGTGGTAACCGGTGGCATGTGTCGAGCAAGGAAATGTCTTCCATTGCAAATTGGAGAGAAGCTTTCTGCACAACTCTTTTGTGATGTTTGCAACTCTAACAGATACAAACATCTCATAGAGTTAAATCATTCTTTGGATTGAGCAGTTTGAAATCACTGTTTCTGTGGAATCTGAGAAAGGACACTTGGAAATGCTCTTTATAATATCCTGAAAAAGAAATAACCTCAGAGAGAAATCAGAAGTAAGCTTTCTGTGAAATTGCTCTGTTGCACGTGAATTCCGCTTACACAGTTAAGCTTCTCTTTTCATTGAGCAGTATCAAAACACTGTTTTGGTTTAGTCTGAGAAGGGATATTCAGGAGCTTTTTGAGATACACCTTGTGAAAGGAAACGACTTCAGATATAAACCGGAAAAAAGCTTTCTGAGGAGCTGCTTGTGATGTGTGCATTCTACTCACAGAAATATACCTTTCTTCTCATAGACGATTCCGGAATCCCTTTTGGAGGAAAAGCTACCAAGAGGCATTCGAGAGTATAGGGATGGCTCTGGTAAGAAGGAATATCCTCTGACAAAAAGTGGAAAGAATATTTCTGTGAAACTGCTTTATGTTATATATATTTATTAATCTCACAGACTTAGAAACTTTCTTTTATTGTGTTGTTTGGAAACACCTTCATACACGGATCCATCAAGGTACATTCGAGAGCACATTCACGCCTACGGTGAAAGAGCAGATATCTTCAGATAAAAACTGGATAGAAGCTTTCTGAAGAACTACTTTGTGATGCATGCATTCCACTCAGGGAGTTATACCACTTTTCTCACAAGGCAGTTTTTGAACACTGTTCTTGTGAAACTGAAAATGTGATATTTCACAGCACATTGAGGACTATGATGAATAGTGAATTATGCTGAAATAAAATCGAGGAAGAAGCGTTCCAAGAATGTGCTCTCTGATATGTGCATTCAATTCACAGAGTTAATGCTTATTCTATGTTGCTCAGTTTCGAAACTCTGTAATTGAAGAATCTGTCAAGGGATATTTAGTGATGCCTGGAGGCTTATGTGGAGCGAGGAATTGTCTTCCGATGAAACATGCAGTGAAACTTTCTGAGCAACTTCCTTGCGATTTGTGTATTCGTCTCATAGAGTTGAATCATTCCTTGGATTGAGCAGGTTGAAAGCACTGTTTTTGCGGCATCTGAGGAAGGACATTTGGGAATGATACTTAGAATATGGAGAAAGAAATATCCTCAGGAGAAATCCAGTAGGAAGGTTACTGTGAAACTGCTCTGTGTCGTCTTAATTACTCTCGCTCCATTAAGCCTCTCTTTTCATTGAGAAGTTTTCTAGCCCTGTGTATGTTTAGCGTGTGATGGGATATTCGGGAGCTTTTTCCAGCTACTGGTGAAAAAGGAAATATGTTCAGACCGAAAGTGGAGAGAAGCTTTCCCAGGAACTGCTTTGTGCCGTGTGCATTCCACTCACAGTGTTATACCTCTCTTCTCATACAGCGTGGGGGAAACCCTTTTGGAGAAACAGGTACCAAGGGATATTCAGGAGCATGTTGATGCTGATGGTGAAAAGGGAAATAGCCTCAGAAAAAAACTGGAATAAAGCTTTCTAGGAAACTACTGCGTGATATGTGTAATCATCTCACAGAGATAAAGCTTTCTTTACATTACGCAGCTCGGAAACTGTCATGGACAGATCCACGAAGGCACCTTCGGGAGCACATTCTGGACTATAGTGAAAAAGGAAATATCTTCAGAGTAAAACTGGAAAGAAGCTTTCTGTGAATTTGCTTTCTGCTATATTTACTCATGTCACATAGATGAAGCTTTCTTTACATTACGCAGCTTGAAAATAACCTCGTGGTTGGATCCGCGAAGGGATATTTGGGATCACTTTCGGGTCTATGGTGAAATAGGAAATATAGCCAGAGGAAAACTGGAGAGAAGCTTTCTGAGAAACTGCTTGGTGATGTGTGCATTCCACTCAGGGACTTATTACTTTCTTCTCATAAGACACAGTTTGAACACTGTTCCTGTGAAACCAAAAGAGCGATATTCGGAGCACATTGAATACTATGGCAAAAGTGAAATGTCGTCCTATAAGAAACAGAAAGAAGCACTCGCAGAAACTACTCTCTGATATGTCCATTTTTTTCACGGGGTTAAATCTTACTCTATATTTCCCAGTTTGAATGTCGGTCTTTGAGGTTTCTGCGACGGGATAGAAGGTGGCAACTGGAGGCCTGTGTGAGGCAAGGAAATGTCTTCCTTCGAAAATCGGAGAGAAGCTTTCTGCACAACTCCTTTGTGATGTTTGTATACATCTCATAGAGTTAAATCACACTTTGGATTGAGCAGTTTGAAATCATTGTTTCTGTGGAATCTGAGGTAGAACATTTGTAAATGCTCTTTAGAATATCCTGAAAAAGAAATAACCTCAGAGAGAAACCAGAAGGAAGCTTTCTGTGAAACTGCTCTGTGTCACGTGAATTCCGCTCACACAGTTAAGCTTCTTTTTTCATTGAGCTGTACCATAACACTGTTGTTGTTTAGTCTGAGAAGGGATATTCTGCAGGGCTTGGAGGCTTATGGTGAGAAAGGAAACGTCTTCAGATAGAAACTAGAGAGAAGCTTTCTGAGGAGCTGCTTTGTGATGTGTGCATTCCCCTCAGAGAAACATACCGTTTTTCTCCTACAGGATTCCGGAATCCCTTTTGGAGAAGAAGGTACCAAGAGATATTATTGTAATGTGATGGGATATTTCGAAGCACTTTGGGGCTTATGGTGAAAAAGGAAATATGTTCAGACCGAAAATGGAGAGAAGCTTTCCGAGGAACTGCTTTGTGACGTATGTATTCCACTCACAGTGTTATGCCTCTCTTCTCATACAGCGTCGGTGATACAATTTTGGAGAAACATGTACCAAGTGATATTCGGGAGCATGTTAATGCTGTTGTTGAAAGGGGAAATAGCCTCAGACAAAAACTAGAAGGATGCTTTCGAGGAAACTACCCTGTGATATGTGTAATCATCTCACATAGATGAAGCTTTCTTTACATTACACAGCATGAAAACTCTCATGGATGGATCCATGAAGGGACCTTGGGGAGCACATTCTGGACTATTGTGAAAAAGGAAATGTCTTCAGATAAAAACTGGAAAGAAGCTTTCTGTGAATCTGCTTTTTGCTATGTTTATTCATCTCAGACAGATGAAGCTTTCTTTACATCATACAGCTTGGAATCTCTCTTGTGGATGGATCCACGGAGGGATATTTGGGGTCACCATTGGGCTGATGGTGAAAGAGGAAATACAGTCAGATAAAAACTGGAAGGAAGCTTTCTGAGAAACTGCTTGGTGATGTGTGCATTCCCCTCAGGGAATTATAACTTTCCTCTCAGAAGGCACAGTTTGAACACTGTTCCTTTAAAACCAAAAGAGTGATATTCGGAGCACATTGAAGACTATGGCAACAAGTGACATGTCATCCAATAAAATACAGAAAGAAGACTTGGAAGAAGCTGCTCTCTGACATGTCCATTCTTTTCACAGGTTTACAGCATACTGTACATTTCCCAGATTGAAAATTGGTCTTTCACGGGTCT
Source organism: Piliocolobus tephrosceles (assembly GCF_002776525.5). Classification (NCBI taxonomy): domain Eukaryota; kingdom Metazoa; phylum Chordata; class Mammalia; order Primates; family Cercopithecidae; genus Piliocolobus; species Piliocolobus tephrosceles. Next base: position 16,670 of record NW_022294463.1, on the reverse strand, counting down.
GTGACGGGATAGTAAGTGGCGACCAGAGGCCTGTGTGAGGCGAGGAAATATCTTTAATCGAAAATCAGAGAGAAGCTTTATGCGCAACTCTTTTGTGATGTTTGTATTCATCTCATAGAGTTAAATCATTCTTTGAATTGAGCAGTTTGAAATCACTGTTCCTGTGGAATCTGAGAAAGGACATTTGGAAATGCTCTTTATAATATCCTGAAAAAGAAATAAGAAATAAGAAACCATAAGGAAGCTTTCTGTGAAACTGTTGTGTCACGAGAATTCTGCTCACACAGTTAAGCTTATCTTTTCATTGAGCTGTACGATAACACTGTTTTTGTTTAGTCTGGGTAGGGATATTCTGGATGGCTTTGAGGCTTACGGTGAGAAAAGAAACGTCTTCAGATAGAAACTGGAGAGAAGCTTTCTGAGGAGCTGCTTTGTGATGTGTGCATTCCACTCACAGAAATATACCCTTATTCTCCTAGACGATTCTGGAATCCCTTTTGGAGAAAAAGCTATCAAGAGACATTCGGGAGTATAGTGACGGATATGATGAAAAAGGAAATATCCTCGAACAACAACTAGAAAAACGATTTCTGTGAAATTGCTTTGTGTTAAATATACTTATTCATCTCACATAGTTAAAACCTTTCTTATATTAGGAAGTTTGGAAACTCCATCCTGAACGGATCCACAAAGGGACATTTGGGAGCATATTCAGGCCTACGAGCGAAAGAGGAGATATCTTCACAGAAAAACTGGATAGAATCTTTCTGAGAAACTACTTTGTGGTGTATGCATTCCACTCAAGGAATTATAACTCCTTTCTCACAAGGCAATGTTAGAACACTATTCCTGTGAAGCTGAAAAAGTGATATTCGGGGCAGATTGAGGACTATGGTGAATAGTGAAATATACTGAAATAAAATCGAGGAAGAAGCATTCCATGAATCTGCTCTCTGATATGTGCATTCACTTCACAGAGTTAATGCTTACTCTATGTTCCCCAGTTTCGAAACTCTGTCTTTGAAGAATCTGTGAAGAGATATTTAGTGACACCCAGAGGCTTCTGTTGAGCGAGAAAACGTCTTCCGATGAAACCTGCAGATAAATGTTCTGAGCAACTGTTTTGTGATGTGTGTATTTGTCTCCTAGAGTTAAATCATTCTTTGCATTGAGCAGCTTGAAATCACTGTTTTTGTGGAATCTGAGGAAGGACTTTTGGGAACAATCCTTAGAATATGGAGAAAGAAATATCCTCAGGTAAAATCCAGAAGGAAGCTTTCTGTGAAACTGCACTGTGTTGTCTTAATTCCTCTCACTCAGTTAAGCCTCTCTTTTCATTGAGCACTTTCTCTAAACCTGTGTATGTTTAGCGTGTGATGGGATACTCAGGAGGACATGGAGGCTTATGGTGAAAAAGGAAATATGATCAGACCGAAACTGGAGAGAAGCTTTCCGAGGAAGTGTTTGTGACCTGTGCATTCCAGTCACAGTGTTATACCTCTCTTCTCATACAGTGTCGTGGAAACCCTTTTGGAGAAACAGGTACCAAGTGATATTCAGGAGCATGTTGATGCCGATGGTAAAAAGGGAAATAGCCTCAGACAAAAACTGGAAAAAATCTTTCTAGGAAACTTCTGTGTGATATGTGTAATCATCTCATATATATAAAGCTTTCTTTACATTACGCAGCTGAGAAACTGTCATGGATGGATCCACGAAGGGACCTTTAGGAGCACATTCTGGACTATGGTGAAAAACGAAATATCTTCCCATAAAAACTGAAAGGAAGCTTTCTGTGAATCTGCTTTTTGCTATGTTTATTCGTGTCACATGGCTGAAGCTTTCTTTACATTACGCAGTTTGGAAGCTCCTTCAAGGATGGATCCACGAAGGGATATTTGGGATCATATTCGGGCCTATGGTGAAAGAGTTAATATAGTCAGATAAAAACTGGAGAGAAGCTTTCTGAGAAACTGCTTGGTGTCATGTGCCTTCTACTGATTGCGTTATAACTTTCTTTTCATGAGACACAGTTTGAACACCGTACCTGCAAAACGAAAAGATGTATATTCGGAACACTTTGAAGACTATGGCAAAAAGTGAAATGTCTTCCAATAAAAAACAGAAAGAGGCACTCGAAGAAACTGCTCTCTGACATGTCTATTCTTTTCACAGGATTAAAGCTTACTCTACATTTCCCAGTTTGAAATTCTGTCTTTGAGGGTTCTGCGAAGGGATTGTAAGTTGTAACTGGAGTACTGTGTGAGGCCAGGAAATATCTTCCATCGAAAATTGGAGAGAAGCTTTCTGGGCAACTCTTTTGGAATGTTTGCATTCATCTCATAGAGTTAAATCATTCTTTGGATTGAGCAGTTTGAAATCACTGCTTCTTTGGAATCTGAGAAAGAACATTTGGAAACGCCCTTTAGAATACCCTGAAAAACAAATAATATCAGAGAGAATCCAGAAGGAAACTTTCTGTGAAACTACTCTGTGTCACGTGAATTCCGCTCACACAGTTTAAGCTTCTCTTTTCATTGATCAGTATCATAACACTGTTTATGTTTAGTCTGCGAAGGGATATTCTGGAGCACTTTGAGGGTTATGGTGAGAAAGGAAACATCTTTAGACAGAAACTGCAGAGAAGCATTCTGTGAAGCTGCCCTGTGACATATGTATTCTACTCACAGAAATATACCTTTCGTATCACAGAGGATTTCGGAATTCCTTTTGGAGTGAAAGCTACCAAGAGACATTCGGGAGTATAGGGATGGGTATGGTGAAAAAGTAAATATTCTCAGACCATAACTGGAAAGAAGATTTCTGTGAAACTCCTTTGTGTTAGTTATACTTATTCTTCTCGCATAGTTAAAACTTTTCTTATATAATGTAGTTTAGAAACTCCGTCATGAACGGATCTGCGAAGGGACATTTGGGAGCATATTCAGGCCTATGGTGAAAGAGGAGATATCTTCAGATAAAAACTGGATAGAAGCTTTCTGAGAAACTAGTTTGTGGTGTATGCATTCCACTAAGGGACTTATACCTCTTTTCTCACAAGGCAGTTTTAGAACACTGTTCCCGTGAAACCGAAAAAGTGATATTCAGGGCACATTGGGAACTATGGTGAATAGTGAACTATACTGAAATAAAATTGAGGAAGAAGTGTTCCAAGAATCTGCTCTCTGATATGTGCATTCATTTTACAGGGTTAATGCTTACTCTATGTTGCCAAGTTTTGAAACTCTGTCTATCAAGAATCTGTGAAGGGATATTTAGTGACGCCCAGAGGCTTGTAGTGAATGAAGAAACGTCTTCTGATGACTCCTGCAGAGAAACTTTCTGAGCAACTGCTTTGTGATGTGTGTATTCGTCTCCTAAAGGTATACCATTCTTTGTATTGATCAGCTTGAAATCACTGTTTTTGTGGCATCTGAGAAAGGACATTTGGGAACGATCTTTAGAATACGGAGAAAGAAATATCCTCAGTTAAAATCCAGAAGGAAGCTTTCTGTAAAACTACTCTGTGTCGTCTTAATTCCTCTCGCTCAGTTAAGCCTCTCATTTCATTGAGCAGTTTTCTAACCCTGTGTATGTATAGCATTTGTTGGGATATTCCAGAGCAATTTGAGGCTATCCGTGAAAAAGGAACTATGTTCAGACCCAAACTGGAGAGAAGCTTTCAGAGGAACTGCTTGGTGACGTGTGCATTCCACTCACAGTGTTATACCTCTCTTCTCATACAGCATCGGGGAAACCCTTTGGGAGAAACAGGTACCAAGTAATATTCGTGAGCATATTGTTGCCGATGGTGAAAAGGGAAATAGCATCAGAAAAAACTGGAAAGAAGCTTTCTAGGAAACTACTTTGTGATATGTGTAATCATGTCACATAGATAAAGCTTTCTTTACATTACGCAGCTTGGAAACTGTCATGGACGGATCCACGCAGGCACCTTCAGGAGCACATTCTGGACTATAGTGAAAAAGGATATATCTTCTGATAAAAACTGGAAAGAAGCTTTCTGTGAATCTGCTTTTTGCCATGTTTATTCATCTCACATAGATGAAGCATTCTTTACATTATGCAGCTGGAAAATTCCCTCACGGATGGATCGGTGAAGGGATATTTGGGATTTTATTCAGTCCTACAGTGAAATAGCAAATATAGTCAGAAAAAAACTGGAGAGAAGCTTTCTGTGAACTTGCTTTTCACTGTGATTATTCGTCTCACATAGATGAAGCTTTCTTTACATTTCGCAGCTTGGAAACTCCCTCGTGCACGGATCCACAAAGGGATATTTGGGATCACGTTCAGGCCTATGGTCAAATAGGATATATAGTCAGATAAAAACTGGAGAGAAGCTTTCTGAGAAACTGCTTGGTGATGTGTGCATTTCACTCAGGGAGTTTTAATGTTCTTCTCATAAGGCACAATTTGAACACTGCTCCTGTAAATCAAAAAGAGTGATATTCGGAGCACATTGAAGAGTATGGCAAAAAGTGAAACGTCTTCCAATAAAAAACAGAATGAAGTACTCGAAGACACTGCTCTCTGACATGTCCATTCTTCTCACAGGGTTAAAGCTTACTCTACATTTCCCCGTTTGAAAGTCGGCCTCTGAGGCTTCTGCGAGGGGAAAGTAAGTGGCAACTGGAGGCCTCTGTCAATCAAGGAAATGTCTCCCATCGAAAATTGGAGAGCTTTCTGCAGAACTGTTTTATGATGTTTGTGTTCATCTCATAGAGTTAAGTCATTCTTTGGATTGAGCAGTTTGAAATCACAGCTTCTGTGGAATCTGAGAAAGGACATTGGAGACGTTCTTTAGAATATCCTGAAAAAGACATAACCTCAGAGAGAAACCAGAAGGAAGCTTTCCGTGAAACTGCTCTGTGTCACGTGAATTCCGCTCACACAGTTAAACTTCTCTTTTCATTGAGGATTTTCATAGCACTGTTTCTTTAGACTACGAGGGGATATTCAGGAGTGATTTGAGGGTTACACTGAGAAAGGAAACGTCTTCAGATAGAAACTGGAGAGAAGCTTTCTGAGGAGCTGCTTTGTGACAGGTGCATTCCACTCACAGAAATATACCTTTCTTCCCCTAGAGGATTCCCCAATCCCTTTTGGAGAAAAAGCTACCAAGAGACATTCAGGATTATAGGGATGACTATGATGAACAAGGAAATATCCTCAGACTAAACTGTAAAGAAGATTTCTGTGAAAGTGCTCCGTGTTAGATATATCTATTCATCATGCATAGCTCAAATCTTTCTTATATTATGCAGCTTGGAAACTCCGTCATGCACGAATGTGCGAAAGGACATTCGGGAGCACCTTCAGGCCTACGGTGAAAGAGGATATATCTTCAGATAAAAACCGGGTAGAAGCTTTCTGAGAAACTTGTTATGATGTATGCATTCCGATGAGGGAGTTATACCTCTTTTCTCACAAGGCATTGTTTAAACACTGTTTCTGTGTAACTGAAAAAGTGATATTTCACAGCACACTGAGGACTATGGCAAATAGTGAAATATACTGAAATAAAATCGAGACAGAAGCGTTCCAAGAATCTGCTCTCTGATAAGTGCATTCACTTCACAGAATTTAGGCTTACTCCATGTTGTCCAGTTTCAAATTCTGTCTTTGAAGAATCTGTGAAGGGATATTTAGTGATGCCCGGAGGCTTGTGGTGAGCAAGAAAACATCTTCAGATGAAACCTGCAGAGTATCTTTCTGAGCAACTGCTTTGCAATGTGTGTATGCATCTCCTAGATTTATACTGTTCTTTGGATTAAGCATATTGAAATCACTGTTTTTGTGGAATCTGAAAAAGGACATTTGGGAACAATCCTTAGAACTTGGAGAAAGAATTATCCTGAGGTAAAATCCAGAAGGAAACTTTCTGTGAAACTACTCTGTGTCATGTTAATTCCTCTCGCTTAGTTAAGTCTCTCCTTACATTGAGTAGTTTTATAACCCTGTGTATGTTTAGCATGTGATGGGACATTTGGGAGCACTTTGAGGCTTACTGTGGATAAGGAAATATGTTCAGACCGAAACTGGGGAGAAGCTTTCCAAGGAACTGCGTTGTGACGTGTGCATTCCACTCGCAGTGTTATACCTCTCTTCTCATACAGTGTCGGGGAAACCCTTTTGGAGAAACAGGTACCAAGTGATATTCGGGAGCCAGTTGATGCCATAGATGAAAATGGAAAGAGGCTCAGACCAAACCTGGAAAGAAGCTTTCCAGAAAACTACTCTGTGATGTGTGTAATCATCTCACAGAGATAAACATTTCCTTACATTACAGAGCTTAAAAACTGTCATTGACGGATACATGAAGGGACTTTCGGGGGCACACTCAGGACTATGGTGAAAATGGAAATATCTTCAGATAAAAACTGGAAAGAAGGTTTCTGTGAATCTGCTTTTTTCTATGTTTATTCTTCTCACATAGATGAAGCTTCCCTTACGTTACGGAGCTTGGAAACTCCCTCGTGGATGGATCCATGAAGGGATATTTGGGATCACATTCGGGCCTAGGGTCAAATAGAAAATATAGTGAGATAAAAACTAGTGAGAAGCTTTCTGAGAAGCTGCTTGGTGATATGTCCATTCCACTCAGGGAGTTTTAATGTTCGTCTCATAAGGCACAGTTTGAACACTGTTCATGTAAAACCCAAAGAGTGATATTCGGAGCACATTGAAGACTATGGCAAAAAGTGAAATATCTTCCAGTAAAAAACAGAAAGAAGCACTCGAAGAAACTGCTCTCTGAAATGCCCATTCTTTTCACAGGGTTAAAGCTTACTCTACATTTCTCAGTTTGAAAGTCAGCCTCTGAGGGTTCTGCAAAGGGATAGTATGTGGCAACAGGAAGCCTGTGTCGAGCAAGGAAATGTCTCCCATCAAAAATTGGAGAGAAGCTTTGTGTGCAACTCTTTAGTGATGTTCGTGTTCATCTCGAAGTGTTAAATCATTCTTTGGATTGAGCAGTTTGAAATCACTGTTTCTGTTGGATCTGAGAAAGGACATTTGGAGACGATCTTTAGAATACCCTGAAAAAGAAATAACCTCAGAGAGTAACCAGAAGGAAGCTTTGTGTGCGCCTGTTGTGTGTCACGTGAATTCCACTCACACAGTTAAGCTTCTCTTTTCACTGAGCAGTGTCACAAAACTGTTTTTGTTTAGACTGTGAAGGGATATTCAGGAGCGATTTGAGGGTTACGGTGAGAAAGGAAACGTCTACAGATAGAAACTGGAGAGAGAAGCTTTCTGAGGAGCAGCTTTGTGACGTGTGTATTCCACTCACAGAAATATACCTATCTTCTCCTAGAGTATTCTGGAATCCCTTTTGGAGAAAAAGCTACCAAGAAACATTCGGGAGTATTGGGACGGTTCTGGTGAAAAAGGAAATATCCTCAGGCAAAAACTGGAAAGAAGATTTCGGTGAAACTGCATCGTGCTAGATATATCTATTCATCCCGCATATTTAAATCTTTTCTTATATTACGCAGTTTGGAAACTCCTTCATGCACAGAACTGCAAAGGGACATTCGGGAGCACATTCAAGCCCTGGGTGAAAGAGGAGATATCATCAGATAAAAACTGGAAAGAAGCTTTCTGAGAAACTATTTTGTAATGTATGCATTCCGCTCAGGGAGTTATATCTCTTTTCTCACAAGGCAGGGATTGATCACTGTTCCTGTGAAACCGAAAAAGTATTATTTTGGAGCGCACTGAGGACTATGACAAATAGTGAAATATACTGAAATAAAATCGAGGAAGAAGCGTTCCAAGAATCTGCTCTCTGATATGTGCATTCAATTCACAGAATTTATTTGGAGCACATTGAAGACTATGGCAAAAAGTGAAATGTCGTCCAACAAAAAAACAGAAAGAAGCACTCGAAGAAACTGCTCTCTGACATGCCCATTCTTTTCACAAGGTTGAAGCTTACTCGATATTTCCCGGTTTGAAAGTTGGACTTTGAAGCTTCTGCGAAGGGATAGTAAGCGGCAACCGAAGGCCTGTTGCGAGTAAGGAAATGTCTCCCATCGAAAATTGGAGAGAAGCTTTCTGCAAAACTCTTTTGTTATGCTCGTGTTCATCTCAAGAAGTTAAATCATTCTTTGGATTGAGCAGTTTGAAATCACTGTTTCTGTGGAATCTGAGACAGGACATTTGGAGATGCTCTTTAGAAAACCCTGAAAAAGAAATAACCTCAGAGAGAAACCAGAAGGAAGCTTCCTGTGAACCTGCTCTGTGTCGCATGAATTCCACTCACACAGTTAAGGTTCTCTTTTCATTGAGCAGTATCATAACACTGTTTTTGTTTAGACTGGAAGGCATATTCAGGAGCGATTTGAGGGTTCTGGTGAGAAGGGAAACGTCTTCAGATAGAAACTGGAGAGAAGCTTTCTGAGGAGCTGCTTTGTGACATGTGCATTCCACTCACAGAAATATACCTTTCTTCTCCTGGAGGATTCCGGAATCCCTTTTGGTGAAAAAGTTACCAAGAGACATTCGAGAGTATAGGGGCGGCTATGGTGAAAAAGGAAATATCCTCCGACAAAAACTGAAAAGATTACTGTGAAACTCCTTCGTGTTAGATACATCTATTCATCTCGCATAGTTCAGACCTTTCTTATATTACGCAGTTTGGAAACTCCATCATGCACGGATCCGTGAAGAGACATTCAGGAGCACAATCAGGCCTTCGGTGAAAGAGGAGATATCATCAGATAAAAACTGGAAAGATGCTTTCTGAGGAACTACTTGTGACATATGCATTCGGTTCAAGGAGTTATACCACTTTTCTCACAAGGCAGGGTTTGAACACTGTTCATGCAGAAACAAAAAATTGATATTTTTGAGCGCACTGAGGACTATGACGAATATTTAAATATAGTGAAATAAAATCGAGGAAGAAGCGTTCCAAGAATGTGCTCTCTGATATGTGCATTCACTTCACAGAATTTATGCTTACACTATGTTGCCCAGCTTCGAAATTCTGTCTTTGAAGAATCTGTGAAGGGATATTTAATGATGCCCAGAGACTTGTGGTGAGCAAGGAAACATCTTCTGATGAAACCTGCAGAGTAACTTTCTGAGCAACTGCTTTGTGATATGTGTATTCGTCTCCCAGATTTAAACCATTCTTTGGATTGAGCAGATTGAAATCACTGTTTTTGTGGAATCTGAGGAAGGACACTTGCGAACGATCCTTAGAACATGGAGGAAGAAATATCCTCAGGTAAAATCCAGAAGGAAGCTTTCTGTGAAACTACTGTGTGTTGTCTTAATTCCCCACGCTCAGTTAAGCCTCTCCTATCATTGAGTAGTTTTATAACCCTGTGTATGTTTAGCGTGTGATGGGACATTCGGGAGCACTTTGAAGCTTATGGTGAAAAAGAAAACATGTTCACACCGAAACTGGAGAGAAGCTTTCCGAGGAACTGCTTTGTGACATGTGCATTCCCCTCACAGTGTTATACTTCTCTTCTCATACAGCATCGGGGAAACTCTTTTGGAAAAACAGGTACCAAGTGATATTCTGGAGCATCTTGATGCCGAATATGAAAAGGGAAATAGCCTCAGACTAAACCTGGCAAGAAGCTTTCTAGGAAATTACTCTGTGATATGTGTAATCTTCTCACAGAGTTAAAGGTTTCCTTACATTGCACAGCTTGAAAACTGTCATGGATGGATCCACGAAGGGACTTTCGGGAGTACACTCAGGACTATGGTGAAAAAGGAAATATCTTCAGATAAAAACTGGAAAGAAGCTTTCTGTGAATCTGCTTTTTTCTATGTTCATTCTTCCCACATAGATGAAGCTTTTTTACATTACGCAGCTTTGAAACTCCGTCGGGGATGGATCCACAAAGGGATATTTGGGATCACAATCAGGCCTATGGTCAAATAGGAAATATAGTCAGATAAAAACTGGAGAGAAGCATTCTGAGAAACTGCTTGGTGATGTGTGCATTCCACTCAGGGAGTTTTAATGTTCTTCTCATAAGACACAGTTTGAACACTGTTCCTGTAAAACCAAAACAGTGATATTCGGAGCACATTGAAGACTATGGCAAAACGTGAAATGTTGTCCAATAAAATACAGAAAGAAGCACACAAAGAAACTGCTCTTTGACATGCCCATTCTTTTCACAGGGTTAAAGCTTACTCTACAATTCTCAGTTTGAAAGTCGGCCTCTGAGGGTTCTTAGAAGAGATAGTAAGTGGCAACCGGAAGCCTGTGTTGAGCAAGGAAATGTCTCCCATCGAAAATTGGAGAGAAGCTTTCTGCGCAACTCTTTTGTGTTGTTTGTATTCATGACAAAGAGTTAAACCATTCGTTGGATTGAGCAGTTTGAAATCACTGTTTCTGTGGAATCTGAGAAAGGACATTTGGAGACGCTCTTTAGAATATCCTGAAAAAGAAATAACCTCAGATAGAATCCAGAAGGAAGCTTTCTGTGAAACACTCAGTGTCACATGAATTAGGCTCACACAGTTAAGCTTCTCTTTTCACTGAGCAGTATCATAACTCTGTTTTTGTTTAGACTGCGAAGGGATATTCAGGAGCGATTTGAGGGTTATAGTGAGAAAGGAAAAGGCTTCAGATAGAAACTGGAGAGAAGCTTTCTGGAGAGCTGCTTTGTGACGTGTGCATTCCACTCAAAGAAATATACCTTTCTTCTCCTAGAGGATTCCAGAATCCCTTTTGGAGAAAAAGCTACCAAGATACATTCATCAGTATAGGGACATCTATAGTGAAAATGAAATGTCCTAAGACGAAAACTGGAAAGAAGACATCTGTGAAACTGCTTAGGGTTAGATATATTTATTTATCTCGAATAGTTAAAACTTTTCTTATACGCAGTTTGGAAACTCCATCATGAGCATATCCGCAAAGGGACTTTCTAGAGCACACACAGACCTATGTTGAAAGATTACATGTCTTCTAATAAAAACTGGATAGAAGCTTCCTGAGAAACTACTTTGTGATGTATGCATTCAACTCAGGGAGTTATATCTTTTTTATCACAAGGCAGCGTTTGAACACTGTTCCTGTGAAACCAAAAACCTGATATTTCGGAGCACATTGAGGACTATGGCGAATAGTGAAATATACTGAAATAAAATCGAGGAAGAAGCATTCCAAGAATCTACTCCCTGATATGTGCATTCACTTCACAGAGTTATGCTTACTCTATGTTAATGACTATGCTTACTTAAAGCATAATCTATGATGCCCAGTTTCGAAACTCTGTCTTTGAAGAATCTGTGGAGGAATATTTAGTGATGGCCAGAGGGTTGTGATGAGCAAGGAAACGTCTTCCGATGAAAGCTGCAGAGGAACTTTCTGAGCAACTGTTTTGTGATGTGTGTATTCGTCTCATAGAGTGAAACCATTCCTTGGATTGAGCAGCTTGAAATCACTGTTTCGGTGGAATCTGAGGAAGGACATTTGGGAACGATCCTTAGAATATGGAGAAAGAAATATCCTCAGGTAAAATACAGAAGGAAGCTTTTTGTGAAACTGCTCTGTGTCATCTGAATTCCTCTCACTCAGTTAAGCCTCACTTTTTATTGAGCAGTTTTCTAACCCTGTGTATGTTTAGCTTGTGTTGGGATATTCGGAAAAACTTTGAGGCTTACGGTGAAAAAGGAAATATGTTCCGACCTTAACTGGAGAGAAGCTTTCCAAGGAACTGCTTTGTGACTTGTGCATTCCACTCATGGTGTTGTACCTCTCTTTTCATACGACGTCAGGGATACTCTTTTGGTGAAACAGGTAGCAAGCGATATTCGGGAGCATGTTGATGCTGATGGTGAAAAGACAAATAGCCTCAGACAAAAACTGGAAAGAAGCTTTCTAGGAAACTACTCTGTGATATGCGTAATCATCCCACATAGATAAAGCTTTCTTTACACTACGCAGCTTGGAAATTGTAATGGACGGATCCACGAAAGTACCTTTGTGAGCATATTGAGGACTATGGTGAAATAGGAAATGTCTTCAGATAAAAACTGCAAAGAAGCATTCTGTGATTCTCCCATTTGCTGTGATTATTCATCTCACATAGATGAAGCTTTCTTTATATTATGCAGATTGAAAACCCCCTGGTGGATGGATCTGCGAAGGGATATTTGGGATCACTTTCGGGCCTATGGTGAAATAGAAAATATAGTCAGATAAAAACTGCAGAGGAGCTTTCTGAGAAACTGCTTAGTGCATTCCACTCAGGGAGTTATAACTTTCTTCTCATAACACACTGTTTGAACACTGTTCCTATAAAACCGAAAGAGTGGTATTCAAAGCACATTGAAGACTATGGCAAAAAGTGAAACATCGTCCAATAAAAAGCAAAAAGAAACACCCAATGAAACTGCTCTCTGACCTGTCCATTCTTTTCAGAGGGTTAAAGTTTACTCTATAATTCCCAGTTTGAATGATGGTCTTTGAGGACTCTTCAAAGGGATAGTAAGTGGCTACAGGAGGCCTGTGTCAAGCAAGGAAATGTCTTCCATCGAAAAGTGGAGAGAAGCTTTCTGAGCAACTCTTTTGTGAAATTTGTATTCATCTCATAGAGTTAAATCATTCTTTGGATTCAGCAATTTGAAATCACTGTCTGTGGAATGTGAGAAAGGACATTAGGAAACACTCTTTAGAATATCCTGAAAGAGAAGTAACCTCAGAGAGATCAGAAGGAAGCTTTTGATGAAACTGCTCTGTATCATGTGAATTCCACTCACACAGTTTTTGTTTAGACTGTGAAGGGATATTCTTGAGCGCTTTGAAGCTTATGGTGAGAAGGGAAATGTCTTCAGGTAGAACCTGGAGAGAAGTTTTCTGAGGAGCTGCTTTGTGACATGTGCATTCCAGTCATAGAAATATACCTTTCTTCTCAGAGAGGATTCCATAATCCCTTTTGCAGAAAAAGCTTCCAAGAGACATTCAATAGTACAGGGATTGCTCAGGAGAAAAAGGAAATATCCCCGAACAAAAATTGAGAAGAAGATTTCTGTGAACTGCTTTTTATTAGATATATTTATTCATCACGCATAGTGAACACTTTTCTTATATTACGCAGTTTGTAAACTCTGTCATGCAGGGATACGCGAAGGGACATTTGGGAACACATTAAGGCCTATGGTGAAAGAGGAGATATCTTCAGATAAAAACTAGATAGAAGCTTTCTGAGAAAGTACTTTCAGATCGATGCATTCCATGCAGGGGGTTATACCTCCCTTCCCCAAGGCAGTGTTTGAATACTGCTCCTGTGAAACCGAAAAAGTGGTATTTCGGACCGCATTGAGGACTCTGGCGCATTTTGAAGTATACTGAAATGAAGTCGAGGAAGAAGCGTTCCACGAATCTGCTCTGTGATATGCGCATTCACTTCAAAAAGTTAATGCATACCCTATGTTGCCCAGTTTTGAAACTCTGTCTTTGATAAATCTGTGAAGGGATATTTAGTGACTCCCAGAGTCTTGTGATGAGCACGGAAAATTGTTCCGATGAAACCTGCAGAGAAACTTTCTGAGCAACTGCTTTGTTATGTGTGTATTAGTCTCATACAGTTAAATGATTCTTTGGATTGAGCAGCTTGAAATCACTGTTTTTGAGGAATCAGAGGAAGGATATTTGGCAATGATATTAAGAATATGGAGAAAAAAATATCCTCAGGTAAAAGCCTGAAGGAAGTTTTCTTTGAAAGTGCTCCATGTCATCTTAATTCCTCTTGCTCAATTAAGCCTCTCCTTTCATTGAGCAGTTTTCTAACCCTGTGAATATTTATCATGTGATGGGATATTCAGGACACTTTGATTCTTACGTGAAAAAGGAAATATATTCAGACTGCAACTGGAGAGAATTGTACCAAGTAACTGCTTTGTGACGTGTGCATTCCACTAACAGTGTTATACCTCTCTTCACATGCAGCGTCAGGGCAACCCTTTTGGAGAAACAGGTACCAAGAGATATTTAGGAACATGTTGATGCCGATGAAGAAAAGGGAAAAAGACTCAGATAAAAACTGGAAAGAAGCTTTCTAGGAAACTATTCTGTGATATGTGAAATCTCCTCACATAGATAAAGCTTTCTTTATATTACGCAGCTTGGAAACTGTCATGGACGGAACCAGGAAGGAAACTTCGGGAGCTCATACAGTACTATGGTGAAAAAGAATACATCTTCATATAAAAAATGGAAAGCAGCTTTCTGTGAATCTGCTTTTTTCTATGTTTATACTTCTCACATAGATGAAGCCTTCCTTACATTACACAGCTTGGAAACTCCCGCATGGATGGATCCACGAAGGGATATTTGGGATCACATTTGGGCCTATGGTCAAATAAGAAATAGAGTCAGATAAAAACTCGAGAGAAGCTGTCTAGGAAACTGCTTGGTGATGTGAACATTTCACCCATGGAGTTAAAACATTCTTCTCATAAGACACAGTTTGAACACGGTTCCTGTAAAACCAAAAGAGGCATATTAGGAGCACATTGAAGATTATGGCAAAAAGTGAAATGTCGTCCAATAAAAAACAGAAAGAAGCACTCAAAGAAACTGCTCTCTGACATGCCCATTCTTTTCACAGGGTTAAAGCTTACACTACATTTCCCAGTTTGAAAGTTGGCCTCTGAGGGTTCTGCGAAGGGATAGTAAGTGGCAACCGGAGGCCTTTGTCGAGCAAGGAAATGTCTCCCATCGAAAATTGGAGAGAAGCTTTCTGCGCAACTCTTTTGTGATGTTTTTATTCATCTCAAAGAGTTAAATCATTCCTTGGATTGAGCAGTTTGAAATCACTGTTTCTGTGGAATCTGAGAAAGGACATTTGCATACGCTCTTTAGAATATCCTAAAAAAGAAATAACCTCAGAGAGAAACCAGAAGGAAGCTTTCTGTGAAACTACTCTGTGTCACGTGTATTCGGCTCACACACTTAAGCTTCTCTTTTCATTGAGCATATCATCACATTGTTTTGTTTAGACTGCGAAGGGATATTCAGTAGTGATTTGAGGTTTATGATGAGATAGGAAACGTCTTCAGATAGAAACTGGAGAGAAACGTTCTGAGGAGCTGCTTTGTGACGTGTGCTTTCCACTCACAGAAAGATGCCTCTATTCTCCAAGAGGATTCCGGAATCCCTTTTGGGGGAGGAGTTACCAAGAGACATTCGGGAGTATTGGGATGGCTATGGTGAAAAAGGAAATAACCTCAGACAAAACTGGAAAGAAGATTTCTGTGAAACTGCTTCATGTTACATATATCTATTCATCTCGCATAGTTCAAACCTTTCTTATATTACGCAGTTTGGAAACTCCGTCATGCAAGAATCTGCGAAGGGACATTTGGGAGCACATTCAGGCCTATGGTGAAAGAGGAGATATCTTCAGATAAAAACTGGATAGAACTTTCTGAGAAACTACCTGTGATGCATGCATTCCTCTCAGAGAGTTATACCTCTTTTCTCACAAGGCAGTGTTTAAGCACTATTGCTGTGTAACCGAAAAGGTGATATTTCGGAGCGCATTCAGGACTATGGCAAATAGTGAAATATGCTGAAATAAAATAGAGAAAGAAGCGTTCCAAGAATCTGCTCTATGATATGCGCATTCACTTCACAGAATTTATGCTTACTCTATGTTGCCCAGTTTTGAAATTCTGTCTTTAAAGAATCTGTGAAGGGATATTTAGTGACGCCCTGAGGATTGTGGTGAGCAAGGAAACATCTTCCGATGAAACCGGCAGAGTAACTTTCTGAGCAACTGCTTTGCGATGTGTGTATTCGTCTCCTAGATTTAAACCGTTCTTTGGATTGAGCAGATTGAAATCACTGTTTTCGTGGAATCTGAGGAAGGACATTTGGGAACAATCCTTAGAACATGGAGAAAGAAATATCCTCAGGTAAAATCCAGAAGGAAGCTTTCTGTGAAACTACTCTGTGTCATGTTAATTCCTCTTGCATAGTTAAGTCTCTCCTTACGTTGAGTAGTTTTATGACCCTGTGTATGTTTAGCATGTGATGGGACATTCGGGAGCAGTTTGAGGCTTACGGTGAAAATGGAAATATGTTCAGACCGAAACTGGAGAGAAGCTTTCCGAGGAACTGCTCTGTGACGTGTGCATTCCACTCACAGAGTTATACCTCTCTACTCATACAGCGTCGGGGAAACCCTTTTGGAGAAACAGGTACCAAGTGATATTCGGGAGCATGTTGATGCCAATGATGAAAAGGGAAATAGCCTCAGACAAAACCTGGAAAGAAGCTTTCAAGGAAAGTACTCTGTGAAATGTGCAATCTTCTCATAGAGATAAAGGTTTCCTTACATTACACAGCTTGAAAACTGTCAGGGACGGATCCACAAAGGGACTTTCGGGAGCACACTCAGGACTGTGGTGAAGAAGGAAATATCTTCAGATAAAAACTGGAAAGAAGCTTTCTGTGAATCTGCTTTTTTCTATGTTTATACTTCTCACATAGATGAAGCTTTCTTTACATTACGCAGCTTTGACACTCCCACGTGGATGGATCCACGAAGGGATATTTGGGATCACATTTGGGCCTATGGTCAAATAGGAAATAGAGTCAGATGAAAACTGGAGAGAAGCTTTCTGAGAAACTGCTTGGTGATGTGTGCATTCCACTCAGG
>NW_022294462.1:0-2336 GCF_002776525.5 Piliocolobus tephrosceles | reverse complement strand
ACCCGCCTTGGCCTCCCAAAGTGCTGGGATTACAAGCGTGAGCCACCACGCCCAGTCCTTTTTCTTTTTTCTTTTTTTGAGACAGACTCTTGCTCTGTCAGTGCAATGGCATGATCTCGGCTCACTGCAATCTCTGCCTCCTAGGTTCAAGAGAGTCTTCTAGGGCCGCGCGCAGTGGCTCAAGCCTGTAATCCCAGCACTTTGGGAGGCCGAGACGGGCGAATCACGAGGTCAGGAGCTAGAGACCATCCTGGCTAACACGGTGAAACCCCGTCTCTACTAAAAAATACAAAAAAAAAAAAAAAAAAAAAAAAAAAAACTAGCCGGGCGAGGTGGCGGGCGTCCGTAGTCCCAGCTACTCGGGAGGCTGAGGCAGGAGAATGGCCTAAACTCGGGAGACGGAGCTTGCAGTAAGCCGAGATCAGGCCACTGCACTCCAGCCTGGGCGACAGAGCGTGACTCTGTCTCAAAAAAAGAGTCTTCTGCCTCAGCTTCCTGAGTGTCTGGGACTACAGGCGCACGCCACCATGCCTGCCTAAGTTTTGTACTTTTAGTAGAGGTGGGGTTTCACCATATTGACCAGGCTGGTCTCGAACTCCTGACCTGGTGATCCACCTGCCTTGTCCTCCCAAAGTGCTGAGATTACTGAGATTACAGGCGTGAACCACCACACACAGCCTTTTTTTTTTTTTTGAGACAGAGTCTCATTCTGTCGCCCAGGCTGGAGTGTGGTGGCACAATCTTGGCTGATTGCAACCTCTGCGTTTTGGGTTCAAGGGATTCTCCTGCCTCTGCCTCCCGAGTAGCTGGGATTACAGATGCCCACTACCACGCCCGGGTAATTTTTGTAGTTTTAGTAGAGATAGAGTTTCACCATTTTGGCCAGGCTAGTCTCGAACTCCAGACCTCAGGTGATCTGCCTGCCTCAGCCTCCCAAAGTGCTGGGATTTTAGGCACCTGGCCTGACCAGCCCCTTCTTGCAACTTTTTTTTTTTTTGAGATGATGTCTCACTCTGTCGCTCAGCCACAACGCCCAGCTAATTTTTTGTATTTTTAGTAGAGACGGGGTTTCACTGTGTTAGCCAGGATGGTCTTGATCTCCTGACCTTGTGATCCACCCACCTCGGCCTCCCAAAGTGCTGGGATTACAGGCGTGAGCCACCGCGCCCGGCCCCTTCTTGGAACTTCTTTCTGCCCTTGGTTTCGGCGCTGGTTTCCCTCCTGCCTTCCTCTTCTTCACATGCTCCTTTTGCTGCACCTCTTCTTTATGTCCCTTTTCTCTTGGACCTAGCCTAGATTTTTTTCTCTCCTTCCTGAGTCAGCTGGTCTGAAGTGGGGCCTGATAATTTGCATTTCTAAGAAGTACCCAGGTGCAATAGGTGTCTTTGCTAGGGATTCCTGAACAAAGTGCCACAAAACTGGTGGCTTACATGACAGAAACTTGTTGTCTTGCAGTTCTAGAGCCCTCATCTTAATATATTACATCTGCAATGACCCTTTTCCAAACAAAGTCACATTCTGAGGTGATGGGAATTAGGACTTCAATATATGAATTTTGGGGGTGGGGTGGAGGTGGGGGACACAATTCACCTGTAACACGAAATGATGCTGATGATGCTTTAAAACACTAATCTGGTCAGGCGCAGTGAGTGGCTCACGCCTGTAATCCCAGCACTTTGGGAGGCTGAGGCATGCGGATCACTTGAGCTCAGGAGTTCTAGAGCAGCCTGGGCCACACAGCAAAAACTTGTCCGTATAAAAAACACAAAAATTAGCTGGGCGTGAAGACACATGCCTGTAGTCCCAGCTAGTTGGGAGGCTGAGGTGGGAGGATCACCTGAACCTGAGCCTGGAGATTGAGGCTGTGGTGAGCCATGATCCTGCCATTGCCATCCAACCTGGGTGACAGAGTGAGACCCTGTCTCCAAAAAAAACCACACCAAACAAACAAAAAAAGCACTAATCTGATCATATTCTCCTTTAAAGCTTTTCAGTGACTCCTCATTGTCCTTAAGGTAAATCCAAGTTAGCTTGGTATGGAAGGTCCATCAAGATGTGGTCCCTGTCATTTAGCCACTTGCCCTGTCACCACTTGGCTCACACTGCTTAGGGTGTCCCTCTGCCTAGAATGTCATCACCACCCTACTTCTTTGGATCCTTTCATGCTTGGCGCGTGTCACTCACTGAACATTCTATTATCAGTGCTTATCACACGTGCCTGTCTCCTAGCACAGGATTTCCTAGTACTCAATAAATTTTTGGTAAACGACTGTATGAATACAATTATTTTAAGGCTCTTTTTTTTTTTTTTTTTTTTTTTTTTTTTTTTTTTTTTG
>NW_022294461.1:0-8507 GCF_002776525.5 Piliocolobus tephrosceles | reverse complement strand
AAATGGGTGCAGCACACCAACATGGCACATGTATACATATGTAACCTGCACATTATGCACATGTACCCTAGAACTTAAAGTATAATAAAAAAATAAATAAAATAAAAAAAAAAAAAATAAAATTTTGTGAAAAAAATAATCTTAAAAAAAAAAAGAAAGCTTCTATCAAGTTTTTATCGGAAGTTATCTCCTCTTTCACCGTAGGCCTGACTGTGCTCCCGAATGTCCCTTCGGGTATCTGTGCATGATAGAGTTTCCAAACTGCGTATTATAATTAAAGTTTTAACTATGTGAGATGAATAAATATATCTAACACAAAGCAGTTTCACAGAAATCTTCTCACCAGTTTTTGTCTGATGATATTTCCTTTTTCACCATAAATTTCCTATACTCCCAAATTGCTGTTTTTAGCTTTTCCTCCAAAAGAGATCCGGAATCCTTTAGGAGGAGAAAGGTTTATTTCTGTGAGTGGAATTCACACGTCACAAAGCACCTCCTCAGAAAGCTTCTCTCCAGTTTCTATCTGAAGAAGTTTCCTTCCTCACGGTGAGTCTCAAAGCACTCGTGAATATTCTTCCTCAGACTAAAAAAAACCAGTGTTATGATACAGCTCAATGGAAAGGGAAGCTAAACTGTGTGAGCAGGATTCACGTGACACAGAGCAGTTTCACAGAAAGTTTCCGTCTGGTTTCTAAATGAGGTTATTTCTTTTTCAGGATTTTCTAAAGAGCGTTTCCAAATGTCCTTTCTCAGATTCTACAGAAACAGTGATTTCAAACTACTCAATCTAAAGAATGATTTAACTCTATGAGATGAATACAAACATCACAAAAGTGTTGCGCAGAAAGCTTCTCTCCGATTTTCGATGGAAGACATTTCCTTGCCTCACACAGGCCTCTGGTCACCACCTACTGTTCCTTCGCAGAACCCACAAAAACCGTCTTTCAACATGGGAAAGGTAGAGTAAGCTTTAACCCTGTGAGATGAATGGACATGTAAGAGAGCAGTTTATTCAAGTGCTTCTTTCTGTTTTCCATTCGACGACATTTCACTTTTTGCCATAGTCTTAAATGTGCTCCTAATATCACTCTTTTGGTTTTACAAAACAGTGTTCAAACTGTGCCTTATGAGAAGAAAGTTACAACCCCCTGGTATGCACACACCAACAAGCAGTTTCTCAGAAAGCTTGTCTCCAGTTTTTATCTGACTATATTTTGATATTTCACCATAGGCCTCAATGTGATCCCAAATATCCCTATGTGGATCCATCCAGGAGGGAGTTTCCAAGCTGCATAATATAAAGAAAGCTTCATCTATGTGAGATGAATAAACATTGCAAAAAGTAAATTCACAGAAAGCTTCTTTCCAGTTTCAATCAGAAGATATTTCCTTTTACACCATAGTCCTGAATGTGCTCCCGAAGGTCCCTTCGTGGATCCGTACATGAAAGTTTCTAAGCTGCGTAATGTAAAGAAAGCTTTATCTATAAGAGATGATTACACATATCATAGAGTAGTTTCCTAGAAAGCTTTTTTCCAGTTTTTGTCTGAGGCTATTTCCCTTTTCACCATCGACATCAACATGTTCCAGAATATCACTTGGTACCTGTTTCTCCAAAAGGGTTTCCAAGACACTGGATGAGAAGAGAGGTATAACACTGTGACTGGAATGCACACGTCACAAAGCAGTTCCTCGGAAAGCTTCTCTCCAGTTTCGGTCTGAACATATTTCCTTTTTCGCCGTTAGCCTGAAAGTGCTCCCGAATATCCCATCACATGCTAAACATACACAGGGCTAGAAAACTAGTCAACGAAAAGAGAGGCTTATCTGAGTGAGAGGAATTAAGACGACAGAGAGCAGTATCACAGAAATCTTCCTTCTGCATTTTACCTGAGGATATTTCTGTCTCCATATTCTAAGGAACATTCCCAAGTGTCCTTCTTCAGATTCCCCAAAAACAGTGATTTCAAGCTACTGAATCCAAAGAATGGTTTAAGTCAATGAGACAAATACACATATCACAAAGCAGTTGCTCAGAACGTTTCTCTGCAGGTTTCATCAAAAGACATTTCCTAACTCACCACAAGCCTCCGGGGGTCACTAAACATCCCTTCACAGATTATTCAAAGACAGCCTTTCGAAACTGGGCAACATAGAGTAATCATTAACTCTGTGAAGTGAATGCACATATCAGAGAGCAGATTTTTGGAAGGCTTCTTCCTCGATTTTATTTCAGTATATTTCACTATTTGCCATAGTCCTCAATGTCAACTGAAATATCACTTTTTTGGTTTCACAGGAACAGTGATCAAACATTGGCTTGTGAGAAAAGATTTATAACTCCCTGTGTGGAATGCATACGTCAGTATCTCAGAAAGGTTCTCTCCAGTTTTTATCTGAAGATATCTCCACCTTCACCGTAGGCTTGAATGTGCTCCCAAACATCCCTACGCAGAGCTGTGCATGTCAGAGTTTCCAAACTGCATAATACATTTAGAGTTTTCACTATGCCAGATGAATGAATATATCGAAAACAAAGCAGTTTCACAGAAATTTTCTTTCCAGTTTTTGTCTGAGGATATTTCCTTTTCCACCATAGCCCTCCCTAAACTCCCAAATGTCCTTTGGAAACTCTTCCTAGAAAAGGGGTTCTGGAATCCTCTAGTTCAAAAAACGTATATTTCTGTGAGTGGAATGCACAAGTCACAAAGCAGCTCCTCAGAAAGCGTCTCTCCAGTCTCTCTCTGAAGATGTTTCCATTCCCACCATAAGCCTCAAAGCCCTCCAGAATATCCCTTCACAGACTGCACAAAAACAGTGTTATGATACACCTCAATGAAATGAGAAGCTCAACTGTGTGAGTGGAATTCACGTGACACAGAGCAGTTTCAGAGAAAACTTCCTTCTGGTTTCTCTCTTAGTTTATTTCTTTTTCAGGATATTCTAAAGAGTGTTTCGAAATGTCCTTTCTCAGAGGCCACAAAAACAGTGATTTCAAGCTGCTCGATACAAAGAATGGTTTAACTCTATGAGATGAATACACACATCACAAAGGAGTTGATGAGAACGTTTCCCAGCAGGTTTCATCGGAGGGTGTTTCCTCACCCACCACGAGCCACTGAGCGTCACTAAATATTCCTTCACAGATTCTTCAAAGACGAAGTTTCGAAACTGGGCAACATAGAGTAAGCATTAACTCTGTGAAGTGAATGCATGTATCAGAGACCAGATTCGTGGAATGATTCTTCCTCGATTTTATTTCAGTATATTTCACTATTCATCATAGTCCTCAATGCATTCCGAAATATCACTTTTTGGTTTCACAGGAACAGTGTTCAAACACTGACTTGTGGGAAAGGAGGTGTAACTACCTGAGTGGAATTCATACATCACAAAGTAGTTTATCAGAAAGCTTCAATACAGTTTTTATCTGAGGATAACTCCTCTTTCACCGTAGGCTTGACTGTGCTCGTGAACGTCCCTTTGCGGATCTGTGCATGATGGAGTTTCCAAACTGCGTATTATAATTAAAGTTTTAACTATGCAAGATGAATAAATATATCTAACACAAAGCAGTTTCACAAAAATCTTCTTACCAGTTTTTGTCTGATGATATTTCCTTTTTCACCATAGCCTTCCCTATACTTCTGAATGCCTGTTTTGTAACTTTTTGTCCAAAAGGAATTCCGGAATCCTCTAGGAGAAGGAAGGTATATTACTGTGAATGGAATGCACACGTCACAATGCAGCGCCTCAGAAAGCTTCTCTCCAGTTACTATCTGAAGACGTTTCCTTTCTCAGCCTAAGCTTCAAAGCCCTCCAGAATATCCCTTCGCAGACTTAACAAAAATTGTTATGGTACAGCTCAATGAAAAGGGAAGCTTAACTGTGTTAGCGGAAAACAAGTGACACAGAGCAGTTTCACAAAAAGCGTCCTTCTGTTTTCTCTCTGAGGTTATTTCTTTTTCACGATATTCTAAAGAGATTATCCAAATGTTCTTTCTCAGATTCCACAGGAAGAGTGATTTCAAACTGCTCAATCTAAGGAATGATTTAACTCTATGATATGAATACAAACATCACAAAAGAGTTACGCAGAAAACTTATCTCCGACTTTTGATTTAAGACATTTCCTTGCCTCACACAGGCCTCCAGTTACCACTTACTATCCCTTTGCAGAAACCTCAAACACCAACTTTCATACTGGGAAATGAAGAGTAAGCCTTAACCCTGTGAAAAGAATGGACATGTCAGAGAATAGTTTCTTCAAGTGCTTCTTTCTGTTTTATATTGGATGACATTTCACTTTTAGGCATAGACTTCAATGTGCTCCAAATATCACTATTTTGGTTTTACAGGAACAGTGTTCAAACTGTGCCTTATGAGAAGAAAGTTATAACTCCCTGAGTGGAAGGCACACATCACCAAGCAGTTTCTGAGAAAGCTTCTTTCCAGTTTTAAGCTGACTATGTTTACTCTTTCACCATAGGCCCCAATGTGATCCCAAATATCCTTTCACGGATCCATACACGAGGTAGTTTTCAAGCTGTGTAATGTAAAGAAAGCTTCATCTCTGTGAGATGAATAAACATAGCAAAAAGCAGATTCACAGAAAGCTTCTTTTCACTTCTTATCTGAAGATATTTCCTTTTTCACCATAGACAGAATGTGCTCCCGAAAGTCCCTTTGTGGATCCGTCCATTACGGTTTCCAGGATGCATAATGTAAAGAAAGCTTTATGTATGTGAGATGATTACACATATCACAGAGTAGTTTCCTAAAAAGCTTTTTTCCAATTTTTGTCTGAGGCTATTTCCCTTTTCACCATCGGCATCAACTTGCTCCCGAATATCACTTGGTACCTGTTTCTCGCAAAGGGTTTCCACGACGCTGTATGAGAAGAGAGGTATAACACTGTGACTGGGATGCACACGTCACAGAGGAGTTCCTTGGAAAGCTTCTCTCCAGTTTCGGTCGGAACCTAATTCCTTTTTCACCATTAGCCTCAAAATACTCCCGAATAACCCATCACATGCTAAACATGCACAGGGCTACAAAACTGCTCTATGAAGAGAGAGGCTTATCTGACTGTGAGGAATTAAGATGACACAGAGCTGTTTCACAGAAAGCTTTCTTCTGGATTTTACCTGAGGACATTTCTTTTTCCTTATTCTAAGGATCGTTCCAAAATGTCCTTCCTCAGATTCCACAAAACAGTGATTTCAAGCTGTTCAATCCAAAGAATGGTTTAACTCTAGGAGACGAATACACACATCGCAAAGCATTTGCTCAGAAGGTTTCTCTGCAGGTTTCATCGGAAGACATTTCCTCGCTCACCACAAGCCTCCGGGCATCACTAAATATCCCTTCACAGATACTTCAAAGACAGAGTTTCGAAACTGGGCAGCATAGAGTAAGCATTAATTCTGTGAAGTGAATGCACATATCAGAGAGCAGATTCCTGGAACGCTTCTTCCTGGATTTTATTTCTGTATATTTCACTATTCGCCATAGTCCTCAATACGTTCCGAAATATCACTCTTTCTGTTTCACAGGGACAGTGTTCAAACACTGCCTTGTGAGAAAAGAAGTATAACTCCCTGAGTGGAATGCATACCATCACAAAGTAGTTTCGCAGAAAGCTTCTATCCAGTTTTTACCTGAAGATATCTCCTCTTTCACAGTAGGCCTTGGTAGCTTTTTTTACAAAGCTAGGATAAGAAAAGTATATTTCTGTGAGTGGAATGCACAAGTCACAAAGCAGCTCCTCAGAAAACTTATGTCCAGTTTCTATCTGAAGAGGTTTCCTTTCTCACCGTAACCCTCAAAGCCCTCCAGAATATCTCTTCGCAGACTAAACAAAAACCGTGTTATGATACAACTCCTTGAAAAGAGAAGCTTAACTGTGTGAGTGGAATTAACGTGACACAGAGCAGTTTTACAGAAACCTTCCTTCTGGTTTTTCTCTGAGGTTATTACTTTTTCAGGATATTCTAAAGAGCTATTCTAAATGTCCTTTCTCAGATTCCACAGAAACAGTGATTTCAAACTGCTCAATCCAAAGAATGTTTAACTCTATGAGATGAATACAAACATCACAAAATAGTTGCGCAGAAAGCTTCTCTCCGATTTTTGATGGAAGACATATCCTTGCTCGAAATAGGCATCCGGTTGCCAATTACTATTCCTTTGCAGAAACCTCAAAGATGGACTTTCAAACTGGGAAATGTAGAGGAAGGTTTAACCCTGTGAAAAGAAAGGATATGCCAGAGAGCAATTTCTTTGAGAGTTTCTTTCTGTTTTTTTATTGGATGACATTTCACTTTTTGCCATAGTCTTCAATGTGCTCCGAATATCACACTTTTGGTTTCACAGGAACAGTGTTCAAACTGTGCCTTATGAGAAGAAAGTTATAACTCCCTGAGTGGAATGCACTCATCACCTAGCAGTTTCTCAGAAAGCTTCTCTCCAATGTTTATCTGACAATATTTCCTATTTCACCATAGGCCCGAATGTGTTCCCTAATATCCCTTGGCAGATCCATCCATGAGGGAGTTTCCAAGCTGTGTAATGTAAAGAAAGCTTCATAGATGTGAGATGAAAAAACATAGCAAAAAGCAGATTCACAGAAAGCTTCTTTCCAGTTTTTATCTGAAGATATTTCCTTTCTCACCCTAGTCCAGAGTGTGCTTTCGTTGGTCCCTTCGTGGATCCATCCATGACAGTTTCCAAGCTGCGGAATGTAAAGAAAACTTTATGTATGTAAGATGATTACAGATATCACAGAGTAGTTTCCTAGAAAGCTTCTTTCCAGTTTTTGTCTGAGGCTATTTCCCTTTTCACCATCAGCATCAACATGCTTCCGAATATCACTTGGTATCTGTTTCTCCAAAAGGGTTTCCCTGACACTATATAAGAAGAGAGGTATAACACCGTGAGTGGAATGCACACGTCAAAAAGCAGTTCCTCGGAAAGCTTCTTTCCAGTTTCGGTCTGAACATATTTCTTTTTTCTCCCTAAGCCTGAAAGTGCTCCTGAATATCCCATCACATGCTAAAAACACACAGGGCTAGAAAACTGCTCAATGAAAAGAGATGCTTATCTGAGTGAGAGGAATTAAGAAGACACAGAACACAGAGCGGTTTCACAGAAATCTTCCTTCTCGATTTGACCTGAGGAAATTTCTTTCTCCATATTCTAAGGATCTTTCCCAAAATGTCCTTCCTCAGATGCCTCAAAAAGAGTGGTTTCACACTGCTGAATTCTAAGAATGGTTTAACTTTAGGAGACGAATGCACACATCCAAAGCAGTTGCTCACAAAGTTTCTTTGCAGGTTTCATCGGAAGACGTTTCCTAGCTCACCACAAACCTCTGGGGGTCACTAAATATCCCTTCACAGATAATTCAAAGACAGAATTTAGAAACTAGGCAACATAGAGTAAGCATTAACTCTGTGAAGTAAATGTACATATCAGAGAGCAGATTCTTGGAATGCTTCTTCCACGATTTTACTTCAGTATATTTCACTATTCGCCATAGTCCTCACTGCGTTCCGAAATATCACTTTTTCGGTTTCACAGGACCAGTGTTCAAACACTGGTTTGAGGGAAAAGAGGTATAAATCCCCGAGTGTAATACATATATCACAAAGTAGTTGTTCAGAAAGCTTCAATCCCCTTTTTATCAGAAGATATCTCCTCTTTCAGCATTGGCCTCAATGTGCTCCTGAACGTCCCTTCGTGGATCTGTGCATGACGAAGTTTCCAAACTGTGTAATATAACTAAGGTTTTAATTATGTGAGATGAATAAATATATCTAACCCAAAGCAGTTTCATAGAAATCTCCCTTCCAGCTTTTGTCAGAGGATATTTCCTTTTTCACCACAGACTTCCCTATACTCCCAATTATCTGTTTTGTAGCTTTGTCTCCAAAAGGGATTCTGGTATCCTCTAGGAAAAGAAAGTTATATTTCTGTGAGTGGAATACACACGTCACAAAGCAACTCCTCAGAAAGCTTCTCTGCAGTTTCTATCTGATGACGTTTGCTTTCTCACCGTAAGGCTTAAAGCCTTCCAGAATATCCCTTTGCAGACTAAACAAAAACAGTGTTATGATACAGCTCAATGAAAAGAGCAGCTTAATTGTGTGAGCGGAATTCACGTGATATAGTGCAGTTTCACAGAAAGCTTCCTTCTGGGTTCTCTCTGAAGTTATTTCTTTTTCAGGATATTCTAAAGAGCATTTCCAAATGTCCTTTCTTAGATTCCACAGAAACAGTGATTTTATTTTTCTTTATTTTTTATTTTTTTTTGCACTATTTTATTTTATTTTATTTTTTATTTTTATTTTTATATTTTATTTTTATTATACTTTAAGTTCTAGGGTACATGTGCATAACGTGCAGGTTTGTAACATATGTATACCTGTGCCATGTTGGTGTGCTGCACCCATCAACTCGTCAGCACCCATCAATTCATCATTTATATCAGGTATAACTCCCCAGTG
>NW_022294460.1:0-3059 GCF_002776525.5 Piliocolobus tephrosceles | reverse complement strand
GGACTTGTTTTCGTGGCAGCAAAGACCCTCTTCAAATTTTTTATGTAGCAAGAAGGGCCTCATGATGGTACTGAAAACACCATTGTTGCTTTCCTTGTTGGACTTACCAATACTCCCTGGGCTGTTTACAAGGTCTCAAGATGACAACTGAATAGTTTCAACAATCCGTGTTTCCTCTGGGTACCTAGCTTAGTCAATTAGAGAATGAGCCACTAGTTTCTGAGAACAATGTATGATTCAATGGAAAAGTGAAACTAGCTTTCCATCTGCATTCAACTGAAGCCCACCAGCACACTAATGGAAAACATCATGCCTTTTCCTGGCCTTTTACCTCCCATGCCAATACCCATCGTAATTCTCATAATTCATAACTGACTTTCAAATTCTATACCGCAAGGCTGAACTCAGGTCACTCACACACTGGCCAAGCTCCAGGATCTCAAATTAGTGACATTCCAAAGAAGGTCTCCTGCTTTCAAAGAACTTTCTACAACTTTATCTGTCATTTTAATCAACCACTTCTTTAAGAAACTGCGTAGCATTTACATGGGGTCTATTCACTATTATCTATAAAAGTGATCTTATAACTTGGAGAAATATTCATTTATGAAATAAAGACATCTAGGAAAAAGTATTGGCTGCCTCAAAAGTTTGTATATATTTTGAAATTATTATTTCATTTAATAGGAGATACCTTGTATTTATCTAGTATTCATCTAGCATATACCTTGAAGTTATTATCTCATGTAATAGGAGAGTAGGGGAAAAAAGATGAATTATTGTTGAAATAGAAAAGAGCACTGCTTCACAAACCAATTATACAGTTCACTCACCTAATGTCAAAAAGAGTTAGTCACAAAAAATACTTAATGAGTAAATTGCCATCTGCATAGATGAAATCTTAGAGTCAATGCTCCATTTGACTCTTTGATTGCCACAACCTCTATTTTTCTTTAATAGTCTCATTCCCAGATGCTGCAACCCAAGTATATTCTGATCACCAGATTTAATATTTTGCCCTACTCTCAGTAGCTGCAGATGATTCAAATAAGCAGTCTCTGCAGCACTTGCAGACCAGCACCACTGTGCCCTCTGAGACACCAGCACCAGCGGCAGATGCTCCCCCCTCAGAGCCTGGCCCTCAGCCCCATGAGGACTCCCCTTCAAACTCAGCAACTCCAGCCCCAACTGAGCGCCGTCTCCTTCTTGTTTTTCTTCCTTTTGCCCCACTTTCAGCGTAATGCCTATAAACCTTCCTCTTTTTTTTTTTTTCAGATTCCACATACTACAGTTATGTTTTTACTACTCTTTTTTTGCTATTTGTTTTGAAAACTTAAAGTCCAATTTTCTCTCCATCTTCTCATTCTGGCCAAAGCATATCAGTCAGAAAATAACATGACTCAGTTAGGAAGTAAGGACTTGAGGACATCTACAATTATGAGAAAACATGACAATCAGATCAATGATTTCTGGTCAATTATATGCTTTAGTAGATATATGTAATTGAAACAGTTACTTCAAAATAGAAGAATATTTGACTTATATTAATTGGCATGGCATGTAGACTTGGTCTCATACCCCATGGAAGGGAAGAATAAATTTTTAAAATATCTAGACAGGGCTTTTATTTTTATTTATTTATTTGTTTGTTTATTTATTTATTTTAGGTTTTTGGGGATGGAGTTTAGCTCTGTCTCACCCACGCTGGAGTGCAGTGGTGTGATCTCGGCTTACTGCAACCTCAGCCTCCCGGGTTCTAACGATTCTCCTGCTGCAGCCTCCAGAGTAGCTGGGATTGCAGGCACCTGCCACCGCACTCGGCTAATTTTTTGTAACTTTTAGTAGAGATAGGGTTTTGCCATATTGGCCGGGCTGGTCTTGAATTCCTAACTTCAGGTCGTCCACTCACCTCGGCCTTCCAAAGTGCTGCGATTACAAGTGTGAACCACTATGCCCGGCCTAGATGGGGTTTTTAGAGCATAATTATGTCTTTTACTAAGTTAATGTCCCTTAGCTTCAATCCCACCGTTCTAGTCTGCCTTGTGGTGCTAGGACTCAGACGCTGCAAACCGTATTTATCCTTTGCCCCCTGATTCCCTGTTGGAGTCTGCAAAGAGGAGGTATGAGAGAGTGATTGGAAAGCTCTTTCTCATGCTCTTCCTCTTCCTTGTTTTGGAAGTGTCAAGTGTTCCTGTCAAGTGTCACTCAAAGACCCAAGCAGATTGGGTTGCCAGGTAGCTACAGATGATTCTAATAAGCAGTCTTTGCAGCACTTGCAGACCCAGCACCACTGTGCCCTCTGAGACACCAGCACCATCAGTGGATGCTCCCTCCTCAGAGTCTGGCCCTCAGTCCCATGAGGACTCCCCTTCAAACTCAGCAACTCCAGGCCCAACTGAGCACCGTCTCCTTCTTGTTTTTTTTTTTTTTTTTTTTTTTGGTCCACTTTCTGAATACCCAGTAAACATTTTTTATTAAAGTCTGTCCTGGCCAGGTGTGGTGGCTATGCCTGTAATCCCAGCACTTCAGGAGGCTGAGGCAGGAGGATCACCTGGCCAACATGGTGAAACCCCATCCCTACTAAAAATACAAAAATTAGGCCGGGCACAGTGGCTCACGCATGTAATCCCAGCCTTTTGGGAGGCCGAGGCAGGTGAATCACGAGGTCAGGAGTTCGAGACCAGCCTGGACAACATGGTGAAATCCCATCTCTACTAAAATATAAAAAATTAGCTTGGCATGGCGGTGGGCGCCTGTAATCCCAGTTACTTGGGAGGCCGAGGCAGAAGAATCACTTGAACCCAGTAGACTGAGGTTGCAGTGAGCTGAAATCATGCCAGTGCACTCCAGCCTGGGCAATAAGAGTGAAACTCCGTCTCAAATCATAATAAAGCCTGTCCTGACTGGACACAGACAGATACAAGGATTCACGGAAAAATACCTTTTCTATTGCTATCCAGTATAATATGCACACACTCATATAAAAAGTCACGCCGAATGTTTCCTGAAATAATATTCACCATCACTTTGTGTAATACACTCTATTTTCTATTATTTTT
>NW_022294458.1:0-1084 GCF_002776525.5 Piliocolobus tephrosceles | reverse complement strand
CTGTCATGAGCTGGGCAAGGCAGTGGCAGTGACCCCTGAGGAGTCTGCTCAGTGAAGGCTCCGGCAGGAAGTGCTGAGGCTTGAGGTGGCTCTGCCAGTCGTAACCAAATGTCTTCCCTCTTATTTCCACGATTCCTTCTAGTTCTGTGCCTTGCACTGCAGAGTCTCTGTGTGTCTATAAATACACATGAGTTACGATACAGGTGTCTCTTTCCCCTCTGGGGCTGGGTCCAGGGAGTGAAGTGCAAGACCCCCTTACTGCTGGATGCCCACCAGCACGAGGCACTGCCCGCCCTGCTGACGAATGCCTACAGCGAGTCCTGGAAGCCCCCTTCTGAGCACCTGGCCTGTTGACGGTGTACACAGGAGACAAATGAGCTCCCCTTGCCCCACCCTGAGCAGAGACTGGGGAGGTGGCGGTAGCACTGTCCCCCATGGTGCATCCTTGGTGCATGGAGGAAAGTGTGTTCATGCTTAAAACACAGCCCATCCTCTCAAAAGCAGGGTGACAACCACATTTATATCTGGAATCTTAAAAAAGGGCCCGTCTCTTTGAGAGAAGAACGTGGCATGTATGTGCGTACCTACTTTTTTTTTTTTTTTTTTGGAGACAGTTTCCCTCTGTCACCCAGGCTGGAGTGCAGTGGTGCGATCTCAGCTCACTGCAAGCTCCGCCTCCCGGGTTCATGCCATTTTCCAGCCTCAGCCTCCCGAGTAGCTGGGACTACAGGCGCCCGCCACTACACCCGGCTAATTGTAGGTATTTTTAGTAGAGACAGAGTTTCACTGTGTTAGCCAGGATCGTTAACTGACCTCGGTTTCCTGACCTCGTGATCTGCTCACCTCGGCCTCCCAAAGTGCTGGGATTATAGGCGTGAGCCACCTCGCCGGGCCGTACGTGTGTACTTCTTTACAAGTCTTTCCCGACCTTTGCATTTAAAAATTATTGAAAAACTTAAGGATGTGACTGACAAGAGCTTCATAGGTTTCTCCAAGTAAAAATTTGGAGAAGTTAAGTGAACCCATGATGTGTTTTGTTTCTATGAGTCCCACACTTGGATTTTTAAATGTGGGCAAAACATCT
>NW_022294457.1:0-8712 GCF_002776525.5 Piliocolobus tephrosceles | reverse complement strand
AAAAAAAAAAAAATACAATGGACTTTGGGGACTCGGAGGCAAGGTTGGGATGGGAGTGGATAAAAGACTACACATTGGGTACAGTGTATGCTGCTTGGATGACAGGTGCACCAAAATCTCGGAAATCACCACTGAGGTCGCACCACTGCACTCCAGTCTGGGCGACAGAGCGAGACTCTGTCTCAAAACACACACACACACACACACACACACACGCAAAAGACAAAATTAGACGTGGTGGCACGCACCTATAATCCCAGCTATTTGGGAGGCTGAGGTAGGAGAATCACTTGAACCTGGGAGGTGGAGCTTGCAGTGAGCCAAGATCATGCAAATACACTCCAGCCTGTGCAGAAAGAGAGAAACTTAAAAAAAAAAAAAAAAAGTCTCTCAAAGAAGAACCACAGATTCACCGCTGAATTCTACCAGATATTTAAAGAAGCACCAATGCAAATTTTTCTCAGATTCTTCCAGAAAATTAAAGGGGAAGGGATTCTTCCAAAGTCGTTCTACAAAGCCAGCATTACCCTAATATGAAAACCCGACAAGAACACAACACAGAAAGAAAACTACAGGCCAGTATCCCTGATGAACATAGATGCAAAGATCCTTAACAAAATGCTAGCAAACCAAATCCAGCAGCACATTAAAAAGATCCTTCACCATGATCAAGTGGGATTTATCCCAGAGATACAAGGATGGTTCAACATTTGCAAATCAATAAATGTGATGCATCCCATCAACTGAACAAAGGACAAAAATCGTATAATCATCTCAAGAGATGACGAGAAAGCATTTGATGAAATTCAACATTGCTTTATGACAAAACGCTGAAAAAATTAGGCATAGAAGGAATGTATGTCAACTCAATAAAGGCTACATGTAACAAATCCACAGCTAACATCACACTGAATAGGGAAAAGCTTAAAGTTTCTTCTCTTGGAGCTGGGACAAGGTATAAATGCCCATCCTCACCACTCTTATTCGATAGTACTGGAAGTCCTAGATGGAGCAATTAGTCAAGAGAAAGAAATAAAGGGAATTCAAACTAGAGAAGAGCCGTCAAATCATCCCTGTTGTAAGACAACATGGTCTTATATATAGAAAATCCTAAAAGCTCCACTAAAAAACTATTTTTTTTTTTTTTTTGAGATGGAGTCTCCCTCTGTCACCCAGGCTGGATGGAGTGCAATGGCATAGTCTCAGCTCACTGCAACCTCTGACTCCTGGGTTCAAGCGATTCTCCTGCCTCAGCCTCCTGAGTAGCTGGGATTACAAGCACGTGCCACCATGCCCAGCTAATTATTGTATTTTTAGTAGAGATGAGGTTTTACCATGTTGGCAAGGATGGTCTCGAACTCCTGACCTTGTGATCTGTCCACCTCGGCCTCCCAAAGTGCTGGGATTACAGGTGTGAGCCACCATGCCTGGCTCCAAAAACCTTTTAGAACTGATACATTTAGTAAAGTTGCAGGATATAAAAATCAGCAGACAAAAATCAACAGTACTTCTGTATATTGACAGTGAACTAGCTGAAAAATAAATCGAGAAAGCAATCCCATTTACAGTAGCTATAAAAAATACCTAGGAGTAAATTTAACCAAGGGGGAGAAAGGTCTCTGTAAGGGAAACTATAAAACACTGGTGAAATAAATTGAAGAGGACACACAGAAAAATGGAAAGATACCTTATGCTGATGGATTGCAAGAATTCATAATGTAAAAATGATCAGACTACTAAAAGCAATCTACAGATTCAATGCAATCCCTATCAAAATACCAATTCTTCACAGAAATAGCAAAAACAATCCTATAATTCATATAGAACCACAAAAAAAAACCCAAATAGCCAAAGCAGTCCTGAGCAAGAACAAAGCTGAAGGCATCACACTAAATGACTTCACACTAAATATACTACAAAGCTACAGGAATTAAAGCCTCATGGCACTGGGATAAAAACAGATACAAAGACCAATGGAACAGAACAGAGAACCCAGAAATAAATCCGTACATCTACAGTGAAGTCTTTTTTTTTTTTTTGAGATGGGATCTCACTCTGTTACCCAGGCTGGAGTGCGGTGGTGCAATCTCAGCTCACTGTAGCCTTGACCTCCTCAGGCTCAGGTGATTCTCCCACCTCAGCCTCCCAAGTAGCTAGGACCACAGGCATGTACCATCACACCAAGCTATTTGTGTGTGTGTGTGTGTTTGTGTGTGTGCGCGCACGCACACGCATGTGTGTTTGTATTTTTTTGTAGAAACAGAGTTTCACCACGTTGTCCAGCCTGGTCTCAAACTCCTGGCTCCAGTAGTCCACCTACTTCACCCTTCCAAAGTGATAAGATTATAGGCATGAGCCACTGTGCCTGGCCAGTGGATGCATTTTTGACAAAGGCACCAAGAACATTCATTGGGGAAAGGACAGTCTCTTCAATAAATGGTAGGAAAACTGGGTATCCATAAACAGAAGGATGAAACTTGATCCCTATTTCTCATCATATACAAAAATAAACTCAAAATGAATTTAAGTCTTAAATGTAAGACCCAAAGCTATGACATTACTAGAAGAAAACACAGTGAAAACACTTCAGGACACTGGTCTTGGCAAAAATTGTATTAAGAAGACCTTGGCCAGGTGTGATGTCTCACATCTGTAATCCCAGCACTCTGGGAGGCTGAAGTGGTCAGATCACTTGAGGTTAGGAGTTCGAGACCAGCCTGGCTAACATGGTGAAACCCGTCTCTACTAAAAATCTAAAAATTAGCCAGATGTGGTGGCGTATGCCTGTAGTCCCAGCCACTTGGGAGGCGGAGGCAGGAGAATGGCTCAAACCTGGGAGATAGAGGTTGCAGTGAGCTGAGATTGCACCCCTACACTCCAACCGGGGCGACAGAGCAAGACCCCACAGGTTCTTTGGGTGGTCTCTGAATGTCATACAACTCTTAAATATTTTATCAAAAAATTTTTTTTGACAGAAGGTCATGCTGTGTTGCCCAGACTGGAGTGCAGTGGTAAGATCATAGCTCACTGCAGCTTCTAACTCCGGGGTTCAAGCAATCCTCCTGCCACGTCAGTCTCCCAAGTTGTTGGAACACAGGTGCCAACCACCACACCTGGCTAATTTGGTTTGGTTTTGTTTTTTTAGAGATGGGGGTCTTGCTATGTTTCCTACACTGGTCTTGAACTGCTGGCCTCAGGCAATCTTCCTCCCTTGGCCACCCAAAGAGATGGAATTACAAGCACAAGCCACTGCACACAGCTGAGAATTTTTGACTTAGTCTTTTTGTACATGCGATATTTTATTCATAGAATCCATAAATGGTGGGGAAATTTCTGAGTTCAGAGCAATACATATGATATAAAATGTGATGTATAGACTAGAGTTTCTTAGCCCTACTGGAGGGGCTGGCTTTAGGTGATCCATGGACTCCCTGAAATTGGGGACACCAGTGGAAATATGTGTGAGCTCATGGGCAGATTCCTATGATTTTCAGACTTCAAAATATCTCTTGGACTCAAAGATGCCTTAGGGCAGAGGACGCATGTACCCCCAGTACAGAATCTCGGACAGTGAACGTCAGTGAACATTCGGCAGAAAAGCTCTGCCAAATTGAGTGCTCTGATGTGACTTTTTCATCAAGTCAATGTTCCTGGGATCTCTTGTACATGATCATCTCACTCTTGTCAGGTTTCATCGTTTCTGCTTCCCCTAGTTCTTTCCCACCCTGTTCTCTCCCACCACACTGGACTCTGAAATGGGCATGTACAGAGAAGAGGAGACCCCACCATGCCTCAGGCTTTGAGTGGAGAGGACACAGCCTCTGCTGGGACAGGGAACAGAGGGATGTGGAGACCCTGAAGATGCTTATGAACAATGGTTTGAGGTTGGGACGGTGGCAGGAGATACCATTCACCCAGGATCTTCGGGACAAGAGATCAGCCTGGCAGTTACATGTGTTTTTCTTCAAACTGGTTGCCAGGTTGGAATGGCCAGTGACATCAGAGATTCCAACCTTCCTGATTGGAGGACCAGACTCCATGGGCTCCTGGGAGCTGAGGTGGACAACAGTATCTTCTCAGAGCTGTTCGCCACTCCTGACTTCTCCCAGCCTCGAGAATTCATAACACGCTCTTCTGGATCCTAGAAGAGTCCAGAAAAAGGCCTTGGATAGAACAGAGACTCAGTCCATGGGATGGGACAGATTTTGGGAAAAATGACCATCCTGCTCCCCGAGGATAAGGAGGAGAGCCCCCAGGTGAGCACTTCAGGGTACCCCCTCCGGGAGGTGGTGGATGATGAAGTGTTGGGACCATCAGGTGAGGGGACTGGAGGAAGAAGAGGTGGGATAGGATTGACTAAGATGAAGGAAGGGGGCCAGGCACGGTGGCTCACGCCTGTAACCCCAACACTTTGGGAGGCCGAGGCAGGCAGATCACCTGAGGTCAGGAGTTCAAGACCAGCCTGGCCAACATGGTGAAACCCCATCTCTACTAAAAGTACAAAAATTAACTGGGCTGTAGTGGTGCACGCCTGTAATCCCAGCTACTCGGGAGGCTGAGACAGGAGAATCGCTTGAGTCTGGGAGGAAGAGCTTGCAGTGAGCCGAGATCGCTCTACTGCACTCCAGTCTGGAGAAATTCAGGCTGGGTTCTGTGGCTCACACCTGTAATCCCAGCACTTTGGGAGGCCAAGACAGGCGGATCACTTGAGGCCAGGAGTTTGAGACCAGCCTGGCCAACAAGGTGAAACCCTGTCTCTACTAAAAGTACAAAATTGTGCAGGGCATTATGGCTGGCACCTGTAATCCCAGCTACCAGAGAGGCTGAGGCAGGAGAATAACTGGAATCCGGGAGATGGATGTTGCAGTGAGCTGAGATTGCACCACTACACTCCAGCCTGGGTGACAAAGCAAGATTCTGTCTCGAAACAAAAACAAACAAACAAACAAACGGAGGGACTCAGAGAGCCAGGGACTAGGGAAGGACGTGAGGACGTGTTCTGAGGACACAGAGACGGAAGAATGGGGAGGAGAAGGAGTGGCACCTGGGGTTGACAGAGGAGAAAGTCAGAAAGATGGCTTGGAAGCCAGCAGTCTACGAGGCTGGGGAGGATGGAGAGTGCTTTGGGGTTTGGGGTCGGGGTCTAAGGTGATCAGGGGAGGATGGAGAGTGCTTTGGGGTTCGGGGTCGGGGTCTAAGGTGATCAGTTGCAGAAGCATTACACGGTGCTCTGGTTTCCTTACTCAGCCCCTGGGGTAGATCCCAGCCCCACATGTAGGTCCCTTTGCTGGAAAAGGAAGAGGGAGTGGTTGGACCACTCTGAGGAGGAGCCAGAGAAGGAGCTTGCCCCTGAGCCTGAGGAGACCTGGGTGGTGGAGACGCTGTGTGGGCTCAAGATGAAGCTGAAGCGACGGCGAGTGTCGCCCGTGCTCCCCGAGCACCACGAGGCCTTCAACAGGCTGCTTGGTAGGAGGACACCCCAGAGAGCACCTCCAATCCTGTTCTTCTAAAAAAGGGGAAATTTCCAATAACCACTCTTTTCCAATGGGAAAAATATGCCCCTAGTGGGTGAGCTCTCCATGTGGGAGGATTCAGAAGTGATCACTCATGAGGGACGCTTAGGAGAAGATAGAGGATTAGGCTAGACTTGATAAAGGTGGGCGCTTGGGATATGAAAGCTTGGTTTTGGGCCAGGCGCGGTGGCTCATGCCTGAGATCCAGCACACTGGGAGGCTGAGGCAAGGGAACTGCTTAAACTCAGGACTTTGAGGCTGCAGTGAGCTATGATTGCACCACTGCACTCCAGCCTGGGTGACAGAGCAAAACCCTGTCTCAAAAGGAAAATGAAGCCCAGGTGTGGTAGCTCACATCTGTAATCCCAGTACTTTGGGAGGCCGAGACGGGTGGATCACTTGTGGTCAGTTGTTTGAGACCACCAGACCAATATAGCGAAACCTCATTTATACTAACAATACAAAAATTAGCCAGGCGTGGTGGTACACGCCTATAATCCCAGCTACCTGGGAGGCTGAGACAGGAGAATCGCTTGAACCTGGGAGGCAGAGGTTGCAGTGAGCCGAGATCACACCACTGCACTCCGGCCTGGGCAACAGAGCAAGACTCCATCTCAAAAAGGAAAAAATAACAAAATATAAAAGAAAGACTTTGGGGAGCTACAGAGAGGGGAGACCAGAGTTATTTCGCCCTGGGCTGTAGTCATCCTTGTTGAAATCTGACTTCGTTCATTCCATGGAATTTGGGAAGGGGGTGTATTTGGAATAAATGTGTCTGGGATAGCTGCATTCAGCATTGCACACCCCCAACTAGGGAAATGGATCACTTTCTCAGGATAGCTTGACCAGCTGCCTGCTTGGGGTCAGAAGCAAAGACTAACCGGGACCTCCACAAGAAGTCCCGTCCCCTGGAAACAAACAGGAGGTGGCAGCACCTGGCTTCTTATTGCATGCAGATGTCAGCTGGCCACGTGAAGCCCCATTTCACCACCTTCAGAGGCCATCTGCCAAGCGCATCTATTCTAGATCCTACCGCTGTGATCACACGCACTGAGTGGGTGTGAAGAGCTGGGTGTCCAGGACTTTCCGGCCCAACCCCGCAGGGTCTTTCTTCTTGGCCCCAGTGTCTGGCTTCTGTTGATGTGGCTGCGAGGACAAGCTCTCTCTCCCCGCATTCAGGACTGTCATGCCATCCATGTGCAGTGTGAGGTCAGCCTTTCCTGGGTGGTTGAAGAATCAGTGTGCGAGCTGACATTATTATATTATATTAAAGCATATGAAATTGTATTAATGGAATTTCAATAGAGACTGTGTGGCTCAGGCTGGAGGGCAGTGGCTCTTCACAGCTGTCATCCCACTGCTCATCAGCACGTGAGCTTTGACCTGCTCCATGTCTGACCTGGGCCGGTTCACCTCTCCTTAGGCAACCTGGTGGTCCCCTGCTCCCGGGAGGTCACCAATTAATGCCAAACTCCTGGGATCGAGCGATCCCCTCACCTCAACCTCCCAAAGAGCTGGGACTACAGGCATGAGCCACCACACCCAGCGCAGTTGACATTTCTTATGTGCACCCAGAAATGTCATCCTGGTGACCAAGTAGAGAATATGATGCCCCCTGTTGATAAGAGCCCAGTGCCCATGCTATAATGGGGTTACCAAGTGCTTGGACAAAAAGTCTTCCACGAGAAGTAGT
This sequence comes from Piliocolobus tephrosceles, assembly GCF_002776525.5. NCBI lineage: Eukaryota > Metazoa > Chordata > Mammalia > Primates > Cercopithecidae > Piliocolobus > Piliocolobus tephrosceles. The sequence goes on along the minus strand of NW_022294457.1, from coordinate 1,506 downwards.
GAGGCTCAGCCGGGCACAGTGGCTCAGGTCTATAATCCCAGCACTTTGGGAGGCAGAGGAGGGACGATTGCTTGAGGCCAGGAGTTTGAGACTAGCCTGGGCAACACAGTGAGAACCAACCCCCCCACACTCATATCTCCCCAAAAATTAAAAAATTAGCCTAGCATGTTTGCAAGTTCCTGTGGTCCCAGCTACTCAGGAGGCTGAGTCGGGAGGATTGCATGAGACCAGGAGGTCAAGGCTGCAGTGAGCTATGATAACATCACTGCACTGCAGCCTGGGCAACAGAGCAAGACCCTGCCCCTAAAAAAAATTAAAACATTAATAATAAAAATAAAGATCACCCGGGCAGCTTAAAACTCAGGTTATCCCTATAGTCAGTGCTACAAGGCATTGACCATTATCACTGACCAGTGTCTTCAAGAAGCTTCCATCGACCTGGTGCGGTGGCTCACTCCTGTTATCCCAGCACTTTGAGAGGCTGAGGCGGGCGGATCACGAGGTCAGGAGATCAAGACCATCCTGGCTAACACGGTGTAACCCTGTCTCTACTAAAAACACAAAAAATTAGCTGGGCATGGTGATGGGCGCGTGTAGTCCCAGCTACTCAGGAGGCTGAGGCAGGAGAATGGCATGAACCCGGGAGGCGGAGTTTACAGTGAGCCGAGATCACACCACCGCACTCCAGCCTGGGCGACAGAGCGAGACTCTGTCTCAAAAACAAAACAAAACAAGAAGCTTCCATCAGAGGCTGCAAAATGGTACTCACAGGCCAAGCCCGGCTGTAGATTGCCTTGATTGGCCCATGAAGAGTTTGAAAATAATTGTAACTAACTGCCAATATTCAAACATTTGGAGATTTCCTGTCCTCTGGCCATGTGGAGCCCACATTCGGGCCTAGTAAGTGCGCAGGAGCTGGGCTACAAATGCGGCTACCCCCTTAGAGTTGGCCTCGATGCCCACAGGCCTCTCTCCCAGGGGCCGGGTCTGCTCAGGCCTGTGAACACCTCACCAGCCCTACTGGAAAAGTGCAATTCCCGGAGTGTGTTCTGACCAGGAAGGACTCCTCAGAGCTCCTGAGGAAGGCATGGGCCTCTGGCCTGAGGCTCACTGCAGCTGTCCCAACCCTGCCACCACCTGCGGGCTGTGGTTTTGTTTTGTTTTGTTTTGTTTTTTGTTTTAGAGACAGTTACACTCTGTGATCCAGGCTGGAGTATAGTGGTGCAATCATAGCTCACTGTAGCCTTGAACTCCTGGCCTCAAGTGATCCTCCCACCTCAGCCTCCTGAGTAGCTGGGACTATAGGTGCCCACCACCACATCTGGTTCATCTTAAAATTTTTTGTAGAGATGTTGCCCAGGCTGGTCTTGAACTCCTGACCTCGAGCAATCCTCCTGCTTCAGCCTCCCAAAGTGTTGGAATTATAGGCTTGTGTCACCCCACCTGGCTAATTTTTATTTGCCTATTTATTTATTTATTTTTGAGACAGGGTCTCATTCTGTCACC
>NW_022294456.1:0-9101 GCF_002776525.5 Piliocolobus tephrosceles | reverse complement strand
GGAGGCCGAGGCAGGTGGATTACCTGAGGTCAGGAGTTTGAGACCAGGCTGGCCAATATGGTGAAACCCCGTCTCTACTAAAAATACAAAAAAAGTAGCCGAGCGTAGTGGTGGGCGCCTGTAATCCCAGCTACTAGGGAGGCTAACACAGGAGAATCGCTTGAACCCGGGAGGCAGAGGTTGCAGTGAGCCAAGATCACACCACTGCACTCCAGCCTGGGCGACAGAGCAAGACTCCTTTGCGGGCAGGTGCAAGGGCTCATGCCTGTAATCCTAGCACTTTGACAGGACGAGGTGGGCGGCTCGCTTGAGGAGCCTGAGACCAGCCTGGGAAACATGGCGAAACTCTGTCTCTACAAAAAAAAAAAAAAAAAAAAATACAAAAATTAGCCGAGGATAGTAGTGTGAACCTGTAGTACCAGCTACTACGGAGGCTGTGGTGGGAGGATCGCTTGAGCCAGGGAGGCAGAGGTTGCAGTGAGCCAAGATTGCACCACTACACTCCAACCTGGGTTACACAGCGAGACCCTGTTTCAAAAAAAAAAAAAAAAAGAGGGACTAACAAATGTTTCTCTCTATGCCTCAGGTTCCATCTCTTCCAAGAAGGGTGAGCCTGCCCTTTGTCTCTGGTATAAATGCCACTTTTCCCAGAGACCTTGACCAAGCTGGATAGTGCCTTAAAAATGAGAACCCCAAATCAGGAACAAAGATAAGGGTTAGAACAATAAAAAGGGAGGAAACCGTGTGTGCCTACTGTGTGCAAGGCACTTTTTAAAATATAACTTCCGTTTTTTTCGTAAGATGGAATTACATATTTTTTGTCTTTGTTTTCCCTTTTTGTGGAGAATGGGGTCTCGCTATATTTCCTAGGCAGGTCTGGAACTCCTGGACTCATGCTATCCTCCAGCCTATATGCCTCCCTACCTGCTGGGATTACAGGCGTGAACCGCCGCGCCTAGCGGAATTGGAATTACATATGTTTAAATAGTCTAGAAAGGAAGTGAAGCATTGAGCCAGGATTCAAACTTTTGTCCGCCAGATTCCGAGGCCCTTGCTCCTTTTCCCATTGTGTCACTCTTAGAGCCTAAGAAACGTCTTGGAGCCTAAGTGCATTCTCCCCAGCCAAGTTAAGAAAAATTAGGGCCCTGTGCGCCCTCTAGTGGTGGATCTTTCCCCCTGCAGAGCCAACTCTCTCCAAGGTTCCTTTAATACCTGAAATTCGCCCCCTTCGCGGCGCACGAGTCTCTGATCCCGATTGGCTGGGCAGGGCAGGCGGTGGGACGCAGGGCGCGCCCGGGCGGTGCTGATTGGCCGGAGGAGGCCAGCCGGGGGAAACTTCCGGGAATGGCCGCACTCCCGCGTTCCACCGGGCAGCATCCGGCGGCCGCGGAGCCTGCGGCTCCCCCTGCGGGCTGCTCAGCGGCGTGCACAGTCCTGCCGGCTGGCTGGGTGGGTGGTGGGCGGCGGGCAGGGGAGGGCATGGAGCGAGTCCCGGGTTGTCGAGATGAGGGTTCGGGAAGGTCTGGCCAGTAGGATTCTACTCCCTGGCTCTGCACCGGGTTCCCTACTCCTGTCTCCGTCGGCTCCGCCACTTCAGGGCTTGAGACTAAAAGAGCATCCCGGCAGGGGGCCTTCCAGCCCCAAAGCAGCCTGTCCAGAGACCCCCAAATTCTGATCTTGAAGTTGGAGGCTTCCGGGGATGTTCTTTTTAAATCTTTTAGAAGCGTTAGAGGGTTTGAGGCTGCCTGACCCTGGCCTAATGGGGTAGGTAGGCCTTGGGAAGTGGAGCATGGGGGCAAAGGATTCAAGCATTGAGCCTTCATCCTTTATTCCCCATCCAGTGGGGTGCCGAGGCTCGGGCAGCATGACGACGGAGACCTTTGTGAAGGATATCAAGCCTGGGCTCAAGAATCTGAACCTCATCTTCATTGTGCTGGAGACAGGTGTCTATACTGGGGTGGCGGGTTGGCGGGATTGGGGTGGGGGGCAGGAGGGGAAGAACGCTGTCTGCTTTATTAACTTGCTATGGGGATGGCAAGGCAAGCTGCAGGATACTCCTCACTCCCAATCTCTCTCTTCGACCCTGGGACAGAAAGTTGCAGTCAGGTATAGATAGGGTAGCTAGAACTCTTGCCAGATCTAGACCTCCTGTGCCACGGGCCTCTTTCCACTCAGGGCCCTCTCCATGGTGCTGGCCCCTGAACTCCCACCTCCACCCCCACCACCACCCCTTCCACAATCCCAACCCCTTATGCCCCAGGGATTTGGCCTTTCCCCTGCTTGTACACCTTTTCCCTCATTCCACCAATATCTACATCTCATTCTTCTGACAGCTACCACCCCATTTATTTGACCATCCTCCCACCTCAATTTATCTGTTCTGTTCAGGCCGAGTGACCAAGACAAAGGACGGGCATGAGGTTCGGACCTGCAAAGTGGCCGACAAAACAGGCAGCATCAATATCTCTGTCTGGGACGATGTCGGCAATCTGATCCAGCCTGGGGACATTATCCGGCTCACCAAAGGGTAAGCCATCTGGTGACTTCTGGCCTTCCAAAGGCAACAACAATCAAGATGGGGTTAACAGTCCCTATAACACTTCTGAGTACTCTGAATTTTGCTTTTATTGCTCCCGTAGGTACGCTTCAGTTTTCAAAGGTTGTCTGACACTATATACTGGCCGTGGGGGTGATCTGCAGAAGATTGGAGAGTAAGTGCTGTCTTGGGGATTGGGACCAAGAAGCACCAGGGCAAAGGGGTTTGCAAGGAGGCAGCATAGGGTGTGTACTCCAAACCTTATTTCTGGACTTTCTCTGTTGTTGTTATTTTTCTTGAGAAACAGTCTCTGTCGCCCAGGCTGGAGTGCAGTGGCATGATCCCGGCTCACGGTAGCTTTGACCTCCCAGGGTCAGGTGATCCTGCCACATCAGCCTCCCAAGTAGCTGAGACTACAGGCGTGCTTCACCACACCCAGCTAATTTTTTTGTATTTTTTATAGAGACGGGGTTTCGCCATGTTGCCCAGGCTGGTCCCAAACTCATGGGCTAAAGCGATCCTCCCGCTTCTGCCTCCCAAAGTGCTAGGATTACAGATGTGAGTGACCACGTCCAACCTATCGGGACTTTTCTGAGGCCTCCAGCAGTGGCCCAGAGGATGAATCCAAGGCTTTAGCTACTTTCTCCCCTTGCAGATTCTGTATGGTTTATTCTGAGGTTCCTAACTTCAGTGAGCCAAATCCAGAGTACAGCACCCAGCAGGCACCCAACAAGGTGGTGAGTCCTGTGGCACAATGGTGGGAAAGGAGGGCAGATCAAGACAAGAAGCATGGGAGGGAGCAGGATCTGAATACGTAATCTGTGCCTTCAGGTGCAGAATGACAGCAACTCTTCAGCTTCCCAGCCTACCACTGGACCCTCTGCTGCTTCTCCAGGTAAATCTGTTCCCTTCCATCCACTGGTCCTCCTAACTCTCCCACTCTGCTCAGCCTAGAAAGATGCATTTCCCTCATTCCTTTTCCAAAGCTCTCTTCTCAGTATATCCTCCTTCACCCAATTCTCCCAGACCCCTCTTTTTTTTTTTTTTGAGACTAAGTCTCGCTCTTGTCGACCAGGCTGGAGCGCAATGGCGCAATCTGAGCTTACTGCAACCTCCGCCTCAAGTGATTCTCCTGCCTCAGCCTCCCAAGTAGCTGGGATTACAGGCACCTGCCACCATGCCCTGCTAATTTTTTTTTTTTCAAGACAGAGTCTATGTCACCCAGGCTGGAGTGCAATTACGTGACCTTGGCTCACTGCAACCTCCGCCTCCCGGGTTCAAGCAATTCTCCTGCCTCAGCCTCCTGAGTAGCTGGGATTACAGGCACCTGCCATCATGCCTGGCTAATTTTTGTAGAGACAGGGTTTCACCATGATGGCCAGGCTGGTTTTGAACTCCTGACCTCAGGTGATCTGCCTGCCTCGGCCTCCCAAAGTGCTGGGATTACAGGCGTGAGCACCACACCCAGCCATGGGCTGCAGATATCTTAGTCCAGTGGAGTAGCAGGGTTCAGTAGAGATATGGCTTAAGAACCACTGGGTTGGCCAGGCGCAGTGGCTCACGCCTGTAATCCCAGCACTTTGGGAGGCCAAGGCAGGCAGATCACCTGAGGTCAGGAGTTCAAGACCAGCCATGGCCAACGTGGCGAAACCCCATCTCTATTAAAAATACAAAAATTAGCCAGATGTGGTGGCAGGAGCCTGTAATCCCAGCTACTTGGGAGGCTGAGGCAGGAGAATGGCTTGAACCTGGGAAGCGGAGGTTGCAGTGAGCTGAGATCATGCCACTGCACTCCAGCCTGGGCAACAGTGAGACTGTTTCTCAAAAAAAAAAAAAAAAAAAAAAAAGAACCACTAGGCTATAACTTCCATGCTATTTAAGGTTCATAGTGCCCTACTGTATGCAAGAAGCAAGCCTATGCCTTCATGTAACAAATGTTTCTAGAGCACCTTCTATTTGCCACAGAATAAAACACACTACCTTTAGGGGCTTGTGGTTTATACAGGAGAGAGATAATGATTATAATATGCCATGGTTAAGTTCAGTGATAGTGGTATGTCCAGAATTATGAGAGCTCAAAGAAATCATCCCACACACCTGGCTTCAGTCAAACATTGAAAATTTAAGCCAGATGCAGTGGTACACACCCATCGTCCTAGCTACTTGGGAGGCTGAGGCAGGAGCATTGCTTGAGCAAGGAGTTTGAGGCTGCAGTGAGCTATGATCACACCACTGCACTCCAGCCTGGGTGACAAACAGACCTCATCTCTAAAACAGTAAAAATTTAAAAATAAAAATTTATATACACAAAAATGTGACTTGTTATTATCTTTGGTGGGTAAGATTATGTGTAATAATGTTTCCACTTATGCTTATCTATATTTTCTAAAATGAGCATTATCAGGCCGGGCGCAGTGGCTCATGTCTGTAATCCCAGCACTTTGGGAGGCCAAGGCGGGCGGATCACAAGGTCAGGAGATCAAGACCACGGTGAAACCCCGTCTCTACTAAAAATACAAAAAATTAGCCAGGCACGGTGGCGGGCGCCTGTAGTCCCAGCTACTCGGGAGACTGAGGCAGGAGAATGGCTTGAACCCGGGAGGCGGAGCTTGCAGCGAGCCGAGATCGCGCCACTGCACTCCAGCCTGGGTGACAGAGCGAGACTCCGTCTCAAAAAATAATAATAAATAAATAAATTTTAAAAAAATAAAAAATAAAATGAACATTATCATTATGGTACACACATACACACCTTTTTTTTTAAGTGCCTCATATTTTAACGCAGAGATTTCAGGCCCTTCCCCTTGCCACGCTTCTCCAGTTTTATAATCACTTTTGGTAAAAGGGCTTTTTTTGTTGTTGTTGTTTAATTCAGATGGAGTCTCAGTCTCACACTGTCGCCAGGGCTGGAGTGCAATGGCGCAATCTTGGCTCACTGCAACCTCCGCCTCCCAGGTTTAGGCGACTCTCCTGCCTCAGCCTCCTGAGTAGCTGGGATTACAGGCGCCCGCCACCACACCCAGCTAATTTTTTGTATTTTCAGTAGAAACGGGGTTTCACTATGTTGGCCAGGCTGGTCTCGAATGCCTGATCGCGTGATCCACCCGCCTCGGCCTCCCAAAGTACTGAGATTACAGGCGTGAGCCACTGCGCCTGGCCCAGTAAAGGGGCATTTTTGTCGGAGATCCTTGAGCCTAGAACTAAACAGCTAATTCTAGGTCTGATTCCCAATAATAGTGAGATAAATACAAGAGAAAAATATCATACCGAGGTTCATGTAGCAACTTCCCAAATGATCATGTGAGTCTTCTCTGGAGCTCCGTTCATATTTACAGCCCACAGTCTTTTGCATTTGGTCTAATTGGCATTAAGACCGCAGTTGTGCATGGTGAAGACTGTGCCACTCTTTGGGGCATGGAGGCAGGCCTTGAGATGGACCCCTCTCCTATGTTAACTAATTCCTTTGTTTCTTCTCCTCCCACAACTAGCCTCTGAGAGCCAGAATGGGAATGGACTGAGTGCCCCAACTGGTCCTGGTGGTGGCCCACATCCCCCTCATACTCCCTCCCACCCGCCCAGCACCCGAATCACTCGAAGCCAGCCCAACCACACACCTGCAGGCCCACCTGGCCCTTCCAGCAACCCTGTTAGTAACGGCAAAGAAACCCGGAGGAGCAGCAAAAGATAGCATGACATTCTTTCTTCCTGCCACCAACCACATCCCAAGTGTCTCCTGGAGAGCAAGATAGCCTTCCACTGGCTGGCTGGTGTAGCAGTATTTTAGCCACTGAACTTCAGTGGAGGGGTGGTGAGCAGTGTTCTTATCTACCCTAATCTCATACTCCCTCATTGTCCAGCTGAACTAGCTGTCCCCTGGGAGTCAGGACCCTCTGCCTGCTCTCTTTCCTCTTTAGAAATGGCAGTTACTGGCTGGGCGCGGTGGCTCACGCCTGTAATCCCAGCACTTTGGGAGGCCGAGGTGGGCGGATCACCTGAGGTCGGGAGTTCGAGACCAGCCTGACCAACGTGGAGACACCCCATCTCTACTAAAAGTACAAAATTAGCCAGGCATGGTGGTGCATGCCTGTAATCCCAGCTACTCGGGAGGCTGAGGCAGGAGACTTGCTTGAACCCGGGAGGCGGAGGTTATGGTGAGCCAAAATTGCACCATTGCACTCCAGCCTGGGCGACAAGAGAGAAATTCCCATCTCAAAAAAAAAAAGAAAAAAAAAAAAGAAGAGAAAGAAGGAAATGGCAGTTACCATCTGTTTCTTCTGTGTGAGACATGGGAGTCTAACTGAAATCTCTCCTTCCTAATAAATGTTACCACTCTACTCTGTGTTGGACTCCTTTGCTTTTTGTGGGAAAAGGAAGAGGTTAGCAACTAGGCATTTGGGAAGGTGGGGTGTCTCTAGAAGGTGGAAGGAAGATAAGTTACAGGTAAGGAGGCCCAGGCAAAGCAGACCTGCCCCTTTAAGGTAGTGTCCCTCCCCTACCCCCTCCCTGCAGGTGACCCTTGCCCGCCTGCCTGCCTACCCCCCCAGCTGGAACCAAGAAGGCTGTGTCCCCCTTCCTCTGGGTGTCCTTGTCTCCTGTGATCAGGTAATGCCAACCTCAACCCCCTGGACCAGTCACCCCTATCAGACTTTGCTTGCCTGATTTTAGGCCAGGTCAGACATCAGAGGGGAGCCCAGATCCTTGTTTCCTCTCCCCCACAGGGCTTCCCCTTTCTTGGTCATTGATCCCTAGAGCTCTGGCTCTCTCTCTTCTTGGGGTGAGAAATTGCTAAGAACAGTTTATTTCCCATGCATGCATCTGGGCTTGCCACTGATCTGCCTTTTCCCCCTCCTCCCCAGGTTAGGGACACCTGGGTCCAACCTTCCCAAGGAATATGGGGATGGGGGTTGGAGATGAAGTTTAGTGCCAGATGTAAGGTAGGTGGGGTGGAAGTACATGCGGGAAAGGGCTAAAATGGTACTAACTGTGTTAAGGATGGGGTGAATTATTTAAGAGGAAAAAGACTAGGCCCAGGTTCTCCTTAGCCATGTGGCTTTCCCAGGGCAGAGGGTGGCCCCTCCCTATTCAGGGGCCCAGCAGAGACTGACCTTTGACCCCCACCCCAGAGACCAGTGAACCATTAACTCCTCTCTTATGTGAGCCTTCACACACTGGCCCCACCCTTGACCCCGCCCCAAGGCAGGTGGGCTAGGAGGGGGTGCGTGTCCATCTCAGCCTTCTATGTGACGTGGCCTCCGATCCACCTGGACACCTGGAGGCTAAGCCTGGATTCCCCCCTCCCTGACTCAGGAACTGCTTAACATCAACGGCAAGGTCTAACAAGGGACCTGAGGTGACAGCTCTTGCATTGCCAGTAGGGGTGAGGCCCTGGGGATTGGGGGGGGATAAAGAGGTGGTGCAAAGTTGAGGGGTGGGGTTTAGGGGACAAGGAATGGACAGTCAGCTCTGGATGAAGTATGGGGAGAGCTCCGAGTCAGGGAAGTGCTCTAGGAACCGGCAAACAAGAGGCTGCTCCCGAAGAAGGCAGTGTGAAGGGAGAAAGAAGGCTGCAGTAGGGGCTGCTGCTGGACTCGGTGGGGAACAGGTGTAAGGAGCTCTGGCTCCCCCATGGACCCGAGCTGGAGAGCAGAGCAGCAACTCCAGCCCATTCGTTCTTCTTCCAGGGCACAGTCCTCAGGATGTTTCGGGGAGAATAGGAGCCAGAACCTGAGACCCTAAGCCATTCCCCTCACCAATGATGGGGTCCCCAGTGAGTCATCTGCTGGCTGGCTTCTGTGTGTGGGTCGTCTTGGGCTGGGTAGGGGGCTCAGTCCCCAACCTGGGCCCTGCTGAGCAGGAGCAGAACCATTACCTGGCCCAGCTGTTTGGCCTGTATGGAGAGAATGGGACGCTGACTGCAGGGGGCTTGGCGCGGCTTCTCCACAGCCTGGGGCTAGGCCGAGTTCAGGGGCTTCGCCTGGGACAGCATGGACCTCTGACTGGACGGGCTGCACCCCCAGCTGCAGACAATTCCACGCACAGGTACTGACCCCTTCGTCCACTCCACAGGGCCACATCCCCCAGGTTCTCTCACTGCTTGCCCCCAGTTGCCTCGTTCTGGCTTCCTCACGAGATGCCTGGAGTTACAAATTCTTCAGAACCCAGCTCCTTGGTATCTCTTCAATACCTCTCCTGCCTCTATTGCCTTCTCTCTCTTTTTGAGACCGGGGGGTCGCATTTTGTCACCCAGGCTGAAGTGCAGTGACATATTCACGGCTCACTGCAACCTCCGCCTCCCAGGCTGAAGCCATCCTCCCACCTCAGCCTCCTGAGCAGCTGGGACCACAGGCACACACCACCACTCTCGGCTAATTTTTAAAATTTTTTGTAGAGACAGGGTTTCGCCATGTTGCCCAGGCTGTTCTCAAACTCCTGGGCTCAGCTCAGCAATCTGCCTGCCTCAGCTTCCCAAAGTGCTGGGACTACAGATGGGAGCCACCACCTTAGACCTCCATTGCCTTCTAATTCTCTCCTCCTCCAAATCTCTAAGCCCTTAAATTTCTTGCTC
>NW_022294454.1:0-12500 GCF_002776525.5 Piliocolobus tephrosceles | reverse complement strand
GGCGCATGCCTGTAATCCCAGCTACTCAGGAGGCCGAAGGAGGTGCAGTGTGGTGAGCAGAGATTGTGCCACTGCACTCTATCCAGCCTGGGCAACAAGAGTGAAACTCTGTCGCAAAAAAAAAAAAGTTATAACCACTGAAGGAAATAAGTATTTCACCCCAAAATATGGCTTTCTGGTATAATGAGTTAAAATAAAAACCCTTAGAGATCCACAAGTGTTGGAACAGACTTACTCCTATCTACATAAAGATAGAACTGACACACCAAGGAGGCCAACTGTTCCCATTCCTCTCTCTGTTATCTCATTATCTATTGCAGAAAAGATCAACAAAGTAACCACATCTGAACAGAGCCTTTTTCAAAATGACTGTCTCCAAGGACCATTTAAATTCCAAAAAGAACTATTTATAAGTTAATTTTTGTTCCTGAAACAATCATTCTTCCCAGTAATCATTTCTTATCCCTCAATAGAATTACTCTCCCTTCTCCATAACCTGTTTTACTAGGATCCAAGTCTTCTGTAACCCCAAGATGGTATATAAGCTTCTGTACCTCATTGGGAAATTGGGTCTTCATTCTGAAGGCTCCTGGGTATACACATTAAATAAATTTGTAAGTCTTTTTCTTATTAATCGATCTGCCTCATGTCAGTGATTTTCAGTGAACCTTGAGGGGGCCAATCTTATCTCCTATACTGAGATAGGAATCATACAGGATGGTCATAGGAGAATAGGAAATCTAGGCTGCAGTTTCACATGACTACCAAAAGGAAACTGCTGAAATAACTGCAGAAGTTAGGGACTGATAAGACCCTGAAAAACAGGGGTATGGACCAAGCTGGCTAAGACTGACTGGAACCAATATGGCACTGGATTAGACTTAGGTTTCTCCTAGGACCTCATTATTATTATTAGTAGTAGTAGTAGTAGTATTTGAGACAGAGTTCCTCTCTTGTTACCCAGGCTGGAGTGCTGTTAGAAATGGGTGCTCAGTGTCACAAAATCAACACTGAGACAAAGGATCTCTTAGCAAGGCTAGTTTACTTTCTGCAGAAAGAGTGCCGCTCGCTAGCAGTCTTGCCATGAGAGCACACCCAAACAAAGCAGACAGGGACATTTACAATCTTTGTAACCTGACGCAATTGTCCTATGGCTGTGTCCCGTTTCCATTGGCCAGAACGGGACCTCACATTCTAAGCTTGATCTGATTGGCTAACAGCTTGAAACTTTTCTAAATAGGCAAAAGGGAAAGAGGGCAAAGAAAAGAGGAAGCTAGTCATGAGAGGGTCAGGAGGGTTTCCAAATAAGGAATGGCATGCACTATGGCCCGGGACTTGCTTAACCCTGTCCTGGCATGCCAGGTGAAGTCAGAGCAGCTGCACTGGAACATATATAGATAGGCATAGAGCAAAGAAATGACAAGTTCTTTATGGTTTTAAGAAGAACTTCACCATTCCTCACAAGTGCAATGGCCCGATCTCAGCTTACCACAACCTCTGCCTCCCGGGTTCAAGCGATTCTCCTACCTCAGCCTCCCGAGTAGCTGGGATTACAGGCATGTGCCACCATGCCTGGCTAATTTTGTATTTTTAGTGGAGACTGGATTTCTCCATGTTGGTCAGGCTGGTCTTGAACTCTCCACCTCAGGTAATCCGCCCACCTTGGCCTCCCAAAGTGCTAGGATTACAGGCGTGAGCCAAAGCACCCAGACTCCTAGGACCTTATTATACACTCATTAATATGCTAAATCACACACCCACTAGGGCCATGACAGTTCTGAGAACACCCATATTTGGTGTAAAAATGAGTGGCACCAGCTGGACGCGGTGGCTCACGCCTGTAATCCCAGCACTTTCGGAGGCCGAGGCAGTTGGATCACTTGAGGTCAGGAGTTTGTGACCAGCCTGGCCAACATGGTGAAACCCTGTCTCTACTAAAAATACAGAAATTAGGCCGGATGCAGTGGCTCACACCTCTAATCCCAGCACCTTGGGAGGCCGAGGCAGGCAGATCACGAGGTCAGGAGATTGAGACCATCCTGGCTAACATGGTGAAACCACATCACTACTAAAAATACAAAAAAAAAACTAGCCGGGCGTGGTGGCGGGCACCTGTAGTCCCAGCTACTCAGGAGGTTGAGGCAGGAGAATGGCGTGAACCCAGGAGGCAGAGCTTGCAGTGAGCCGAGATCGCACCACTGCACTCCAGCCTGGGTGACAGAGCGAGACTTCATCTCAAAAAAACAAAAAGAAAAAAAACCCAAAAAAGCACAAAAATTAGTCGGATGAGGCAGTGTATGGCTGTAGTCCCAGCTACTCAAGAAGCTGAGACTGGAGAATCGCTTGAACCTGGGAGGCGGAGGTTGCGGTGAGCTAAGATCGTGTCACTGCACTCCATGCTAGGCAACAAGAGCAAAACTCCCACTCAAAAAACAAACAAGCAAACAAACAAGCAAACAAACAAAAAACAAACAAACAAAAAACGGGTGGTACCACAATTCTGAGAAATGTCCACCCTTTTCCAGGAATTTTCATGAATATAGCCCTCCTTGGTTAAAGAAACCCATAAAGGTAGCAGCCCAAAACCCCCTTGGGTGTGACTCTTTCTTAAGTACACATGCAGTCCCTTTTCTTCATTGTGTACTTTTCCCTTTGCAATAAACTTTCACTATTTTGTGACATGTCCTTGAATTCATTCTTGTGACAGTGTCAGGAGCCTGGACACCTGCTGGGGTTGAGGTCCCACCAGTGTTTGGGGACCTCCCCCAGCCTACCAGTATCAACACGGCCATACCATTATTGCATCTAATAAAAGTAATTATAGGCCAGGCGCGGTGGCTCACGCCTATAATCCCAGCACTTTCGGAGGCCGAGGTGGATGAATCACTTGAGGTCAGGAGTTCGAGACCAGAGGAAACCCTGTTTCGGTTAAAAATGAAAAAGTTAGCCAGGCATGGTGGCAGGTGCCTGTAATCCCAGCTACTCAGGAGGCTGAGGCAGGAGAATCCCTTGAACCCGGGAGACAGAGGTTGCAGTGAGCCGAGATTGAGTCACTGCACTCTGGTCTGGGTGACAGAGCAAGACTCTGTCTCAAAAATAAAAATAAAAAGAGTAATTATAATGTCTTAATATCCCATCTGTGTTCAACTTTCCCCAAGTGTCTCAAAAAATCTTTATGGTCGGTTTGAATCAGAATTCAACCTCGGTCTACACAATTTTATTTGGTTGATAAAACTGTTAAGTCTCTTTCTGGGTCATTAAGATATTTCTTATGTTCTACATTTGGCTCATTCCATCCTGTGGTGTCATTTAACATGTTTCTCTAGCCCTATCCCCATATTTTCACATATTCCTATGGAAGCTTGGTTAGATTCAGGCTTGATTCTTTTGGCACAAATACTACATAGGTGGTCCTGTGTACCTCCCACTGTGTCACAGAAGGAGACTTCACTTTATGTCATGTTAAGATTGACCAGAGAGTTTAGGTACTGTCAGTTTGGTACAACCTTTCACCTAATGGCTTTAGCAGTTACTGATGATCAATGTCTGGATCCATGACTTCACTGGGGGTTGCAGAATGATAACATCCTAATTCTAGCATTCCTTTAGCATCTATTATCTAGAATTATTATTTTTATTTTATTTTATTTTTTAATTTTGGCACAAATCTCACACTTAGCCTAGAAATAGTTTATAAAGAATGTTCTCAGCAACTCACTTTCATGAGTATACTTTCACTTCCCTGAGTGTGTACAAAAAAAAAAGAATCTTTTCCCACAAATTATTTGGTTACCTTGAAGTACAGCTTGTACAGGAAAAACAGCATACATTCTTGATTTGTTCCTGCTTATATTAGTTTTCTATTGCTACATAACAAACCACCACAAATGCAGCAATTTAAAACAACACTTATTTATTATCTCATGGTTCTGGAGGTCAGGCTCTGCTTAGGGTCTCCCAAAGCTAAGATCAAGGTGTTGGCTGGGCTTGAATCATATCTGGAGGTACTGGAGAAGAATCAGCTTGCAAGCTCATTGGGGTTTCGGCAGAATCCAGTTCCTTGCTATTATAGGTCTGAGGTTCCTCTGCTGGTTTGCAGTTGGGGTGGGCTCTAGACACCACGGGCACATTCCTTCTCATGTGGCCCCCTCCATCTTCAACCAGCAATGGCATCAACTCCTTCTCACGCTTTTCTTTCTTTTCTTTTTTTTTTTTTTTGAGATGGAGTCTCACTCTGTCTCCCAGGCTGGAGTGCAGTGGCTTAATCTCAGTTCACTGCAACCTCTGCCTCCTGGGTTCAAGAGATTCTCCTGCCTCAGCCTCCCAAGTAGCTGGGATTACAGGTGCACGCCACCACATCCAGCTAATTTTGGTATTTTTAGTAGAGATGGGGTTTTACCGTGTTAGCCAGGATGGTCTCGATCTCCTGACCTCGTGATCTGCCCACTTCGGCCTCTCAAAGCATTGGGATTACAGGTGTGAGCCACCGCACCCAGCCTCTATTTTAATATTTTTTACAACACAATCAAGTGAGATTTATTATGAAAATGTAAATGAGAAAAATTCAACAACCATTCTTGAAACAATAACACTCAGTAAAATCGAAAAATATGAATACCATCTTAACATGGCCCTAAAGCCAACCACATGCTTCTTTTTTTATACATGATTTCACCTTTTATTTTAGCTTCAGGCGGCACTTGTGCAGGTTTGTTACACAGGTGTATTGCGTGATGCTGTGTTTTGGGATATGATTGATCCCATCACCCAGGTAGTGAGCACAGTACCCAGTAGTTAGTTTTTCAACATTTGCTCCCCTCCCCACCTGCTTGTTCTAGTAGTCCCGAGTGTCTATTGTTACCATCTTTATGTCCATGCGTACTCAATGTTTAGTTCTCATTTATAGGTGAGAACGTGCAGCCAACCACATCTTTAATGAGGAAACATTAGAGGCGTTTTCACAAAAGTCAGGAACAGGAAATTATGCTGACTGATACCTCTATTGTTTAATTTTTTTTTTCTTCTGAGATGAAGTCTCGCTCTGTCACCCAGGTTGGAGTGCAGTGGCACGATCTCAGCTCACTGCAACCTCTGTCTCCTGGGTTCAAGCAATTCTCCTGCCTCAGCCTCCGGAGTAGCTGGGATTACAGGCCCACCACCACGCCCGGCTAATTTTTGTATTTTTAGTAGAGATCGGTTTTCACCATATTGGCCAGGCTGGTCTCAAACTCCTGACCTCAGGTGATCCACCTGCCTAGGCCTCCCAAAGTACTGGGATTACAAGTATGAGGCACCGCACCTGACCTGTTTAACATTTTATTGATGTTATTATCCATAACAATTTGCCAAAAATAAAGAGTTAGAGGTATAAAATATAACACATGGATTTTTATATATTTGATGTTTTAACCCTTTATATTCACTATTCTTTTGATGCTCAAACTGTTCCATGTTTGGTCAAGAGAAATGCCTTCAAGTTGGTTGCTGTGTCATTTTGACAAGATCTCAGTAGTTTTTGATAGCTTCCTTTGCTATAACACAAAGTGTTCAGGTTAACCTTGAAAATTTCCTACCCTAGTAGTGAAATCAGCTCTTTCTTCAGGGAGCCCTGGCTCCGTTGTTTTTTTTTTTTTTTCTGACGGAGTCTCACTCTGTTGCCAGGCTGGAGTGCAGTGGCGTGATCTTGGCTTACTGCAACCACTACCTCCCGGGTTCAAGCGATTCTCCTGCCTCTGCCTCCTGAGTAGCTGGGACTACCACCACCATGCCTGGCTAATTTTTTGTATTTTTAGTAGAGACGGGGTTTCACCATGTTGGCCAGGATGGTCTCAATCTCTTGACCTTGTGATCTGCCTGCCTTGGCCTCCCAAAGTGCTGAGATTACAGGCGTGAGCCACCGCGCACGGCCCCTGGCTCCTTTTAATGAAAAGCAGATTTAGAGATCACAATCTGGGCACTGGGTGGTTTTTTGTTTTTTGTTTTTTGTTTTTTTTTTTGAGACAGAGTCTCGCTCTGTTGCCCAGGCTGGAGTGCGGTGGCACAATCTTGGCTCACTGCAACCTCCGTCCCCGGATTCAAGCAATTATCTGCCTCAACCTCCTGAGTAGCTGGAATTACAAGCACCTGCCACCACACGCAGCTAATTTTTGTATTTTTAGTAGAACGGGGTTTTGCCAGGCTGGTCTTGAAACACTGCACCCGGCCTGGGTACTGGGTTTTCAAGATTTCTACTCCTTTCTTAGTGGACAGAACTGCGAAATGTGTATTTTTCAGAAAGAGAAAAAGAAATTAAACATTTAGGCCAGGCATGGTGGTTCACGCCTGTAATCCCAACACTTTGGGAGGCTAAGGTTGGAAGATCTCTTGAGGCTAGGACATCAAGAGATCAGCCTGGGCAGCATAGTGAGAACAGCATAGTGAGACCTTGTCTGTACAAAAAATAAACAAAATTAGCCAAACGTAGTCGCTTGTGCCTGTAGTCCCAGCTACTCAGGAGGCTGAGTCAAGAGGATCGCTTGAGCCCAGGAAGTGAAGGTTACAGTGAGAGGAAACCGTGCCACTGCACTTCAGCCTGGGTGACAGCGAGACTGTCTCAAAAAAAAAAAAAAAAAGAAATTCACATTGATATTTCCATTAAAAGTTTAAGATTATGGCCAGGTATGCTGGCTCACACCTATAATCCCAGCACTCTGGGAGGCCAAGGTGGGCGGATCACTTGAGGTCAGGAGTTTGAGGCCAACAGGATGAAGCCCTGTCTCTACTAAAATTACAAAAAATTAGCTGAGCATTGTGATGTGTGCCTGTAGTCCCACCTACTCAAGAGGCTGAGGCATGCGAATCGCTTGAACCTGGCAGTAAGAGGTTTCAGTGAGCCTAGATGGTGTCACTGCACTCCAGTCTGAGCGACAGAGGGAGATTCTGTCTCCAAAAAAAAAAAAAAAAAAAAAAAAAAAAATTTACATTGCTCTTAATTTTATATTTGTATCTCTCTCCTTTTCTTTTTTTTTTTTTAGGTGGAGTTTTGCTCTTATCGCCCAGGCTGGAGTACTTACTGCAGCCTCCACATCCCAGGTTCAAGTGATTATCCTGCCTCAGCCTCCCGAGTAGCTCGGACTACAGGCATGTGCCAGCACGCCTGGCTAATTTTTGTATTTTTAGTAGAGATGAGGTTTCGTCATGTTCATCAGGCTGGTTCTGAACTCCTGACCTCAGGTGATCTGCCTGCCTCAGCCTCCCAAAGTGCTGGGATTACAGGCGTGAGCCACCATGCCTGGCCAGTCTTCATTAATCTAAAAGTGTTTTATAATCTCCCTTCTGATTTCTTCTTTGGCTCATTGATTGTTTAGGAGTGTGTTGTTTAATTTCCATATACTTGTGAATTTCTCAATTTTCTTCTGCTATTGATTTATATTTTTCATTTCCTTGTGGTTAGAGAACATGCTTTGTATGATTTTCACTTCATTTGAATGTACTGAGATTTGTATTGATATACCTTACATAACATATAGTCTACCTTATAGAAAGTTCCACATGCACTTGAGAAGAACGTGTATTCTGCTGTTGCTGGATGAGATGTTTTGCAGCTGCTGAGGAGAGATAGATGGGAATATGACAAGTTAAATGTTCACAAACTCATTATTCTTACTGAATTTAGTAGTTTTTCTGAATGCATGCTCTTCAAATTGTGGTAAGCCTTTGATGAATTTCCAATGTTCTGAAAAAAGTTGATTTTGACAATTTTTGCTTTTCCTTTCCTTGCCTTTATGGAAGTGCAGATTTGCGGAGGTCCTCACTCTGCCATTCCAGAAGTACCGCCTCCAAAACACTGTTTTAAAGACACTTGAAATAATTATCTGTGATTCTGGCAGAGGTAATCAGGTTCATCAGATTCATTTATTTCATTTCTTTTTTATATTTAGGGAGTGCCTTTTTTTCTTGATTTAATTTTTAAAAATTATGCAAATCATTTGCATGTTTCCAAAGTCAAATCTATGAAACAAGATCTCTTTAGAAAGATCTAGTTCCATCGTTACCCTTTCCTCCCCTATGAGTTACGTTAAAATTGGTTTTTGATGATTCCTCATTGTTTCTTTTTAAAAACAGAAGCAATTGCTACATATGAATAATCTTCTCTTCCCATGCCTCTTTGCTTTTTCTCTCCATTGCAGAATGGATCACTCTGTTGTAGAATACCAAGCTCATCCTCATTTAAAAGGGCTTTGAAGCCTGGCCAACATGGTGAAACCCCGTCTCTACCAAAAATACAAAAATTAGCCGGGCGAGGTGTTGTGCACCTGTAATCCCAGCTACTTGGGAGGCTGAGGCAGAAGTGCTTGAACCTGCGGGGCGGGTTCAGAATATGAGGCATTCTGTATTTTATCTGGCAATCTTGTTTAGAACCCAAATCAAGTAGATAATATGGGCTTGCCTTTGTGTTCACTGTCTGGAAAGAAGAAGTAGGCTTGGGCTGGTGTGGAATCACTCCCTCCAAGCTGTTAGTCACAGAGTTTTGTGCTGGAAGAGGACTGGCTTAGACATTTTTTTCTGGCTCATCTCTTGCTTTTCCGTCAGAGACACCCTCATCCCCTAGTCATGCTGAATCATCTGCAGTCTTATGCATTGGCCACACAGTCATCATTTGGCACATGCTATTCCCTATGCTGCTACTACCTCTTTCCCTCATTCTCTATTTAACTAATTCCTACTGGTTCTTACAACAAGAGTTTCAGGCCGGGCATAGTGGCTGATGCCTGTAATCCCAGCACTTTAGAAGGCCAAGGCAGGAGGATCACTTGAGGCCAGGAGTTTGAGACCAGCCCGGCCAATGTGGCAAAACCCTGTCTCTACTAAAAACACAAAAATTAACTGGACGTGGTGGTACACGCCTGTAATCCCAGCTACTTGGGAGGCTGAGGCAGGAAATCGCTTGAACCTGGGAGGTGGAGGTTGCAGTCAGCTGAGACTGCGCCACTGCACTCCAGCCTGGGCGACAGAGCGAGACTCCATTGCAAAAAAAAAAAAAAAAAAGAACAAAAGAACAAGAGTTTCAGGTTTCAGACTCTAATGTAATGAGCAAAGGCCAAATAGAAGTAATATGCTCACTCCCATTTTCTTGAAATAGGTGAATATCTGGATCTATTTTTCATTTTCCTACTTCATATAGAGACATAGGTTCAGAGAAAGAGTTCTCTACTACAAGAAAACAACAATTCAAGTGTGATAATAAATCGCAACTGATGATCCTTCCCAGTGTTGGGGCAACAAATGTAGTGGTGGGGATCGTTGTGAGCTAGTGAACATTAAGCCCTTCTAAAAAGGGACAACCACTACTCAATTCTACCAAATGTTGCCATGTGGGAATGCATGCCTAATACTGTCAGATCATTTGGTTTTTCAAGAAAAGCCAGAAAACAGATTTGTGTGTGTGTGTGTGTGTGTGTGTGTGTGTGTGTGGTGAAATCTTTCAATTTACAAATGTTAGGTCTTTTTTTTTCTTTTTACTCTAAGGAGGTCAAATAAAACTCACTGAAGGTGGTCATTCCTGTAATCCCAGCATTTTGGGAGGCCAAGGCAGGCGGATCACCTGAGGTCTGAAGTTCAAGACCAGCCTGGCCAAAGTGGCTAAACTCTGTCCCTACTAAAAATACAAAAATTAGCCAGGCATCTTGGTGGGTGCCTGTAATCCCAGCTACTTGGGAGGCTGAGGCAGGAGAATTGCTTGAACCCGGGAGCTGGAGGTTGCAGTGAGCTGAGATCGTGCCACTGCACTCCAGCCTGGGTGACACAGTAGAGATTCCATTTCAAAAAACAAAAACAAAAGAAAACAAAAAAACACTCAGTGAAAATGAGTGGCTGGATTCAGCTGTAGGGCCACCAGATTGAGGTCTTCTATTACATGTTCAAATCTGACATCACTTTTCAGAGGCCTGTATTAAGTGCACTTCCTATGTATTTTGTGCTTAACTCTGAGCACCATGGCATAATTGCTTTCCTGTTGTTCTCCCTGAAAGCAGAAACTTTGCATGTTATTTTCTTAACGCAGCAACTAGCAGAGTGCCTGAGACATAGTAGATGTTCACACGAATGAATGAATAAATGAATGCATCTAGGTCACCCCTGTTTTCCAGCCACAAGATAAAATCTTCTTTTTCTTTCTTTCTTTTGATTTTTGAGATGGAGTTTCACTCTTGTTGCACAGGCTAGAGTGCAATGGTGCGATATCAGCTCACCGCAACCTCCGCCTCCCAGGTTCAAGCGATTTTCCTGCCTCAACCTCCCAAGTAGCTGGGACTACAGGCATATGTCACCATGCCCGGCTAATTTTTTGTATTTTTAGTAGAGATGGGGTTTCTTCATGCTGGTCAGGCTGGTCTCAAACTCCCGACTTCAGGTGGTCTCCCGACTTCAGCCCTTCTCAGCCTCCCAAAGTGCTGGGATTACAGGCGTGAGCCACCGCGCCCAGCCACGAGATAAAATTTTCAAAGGCAGAACACTAATATCCTTTCCCCATCCCAGAATGGTGCAAAAAAGTTAAAAAACAATTCCTTTGGACATAAAGTTAGAAGTATTTTTCTGTTTAAGACTGGTAAACAGTGGAAGTTTAATAGTTGATTGCCTCTTAGAAACCACATGTGAAGCAGACAATCAATCAGGCTTCAAGAATTTGGCACTGGTTTATAGTTCTAGTTGCAGTGGTTTTAAAATAATGTGACTTATATTCAGTCCAAATGCATTATTGTTAATATTTTATCAGAGAGTTATTGTTTTCCCTTTGAATATGTCTCATTACAGGCGCTGCTGCATTATTAAGTACAAATGTAATACATCCAAAGACCAATTTTTCCCACCCCTGCAGTATGAATTTCTGATTTTATAATAGAAGTCAATGAGAAAGTCAGATTCATTTAATCTAAATTTACAGCACACTTGGTTAGAATGCATGCATTCTTTTATTTGAGGGATACCTGCATAATCATGTAATATATGTTATGCTCTGCAACAGAATAATACAAGCAAATGGAGCCAACTCCATTGTTAACAACAATAGAGCAGCTGCATCGTGACTGCAGAGATCACTGGATACATCATCTGGGGACTCTTAGCCATTGGTACAATCAAAAGTGCATCTTCCGGCCGGGTGCGGTGGCTCATGCCTATAATCCCAGCACTTTGGGAGGCTGAGGCGGGTGGATAATGAGGTCAGGAGTTCGAGACCAGCCTGGTCAACATGGTGAAACCCCGTCTTTACTAAAAACACAAAAATCAGCCGGGTGTAGTGGCGTGCGCCTATAGTCTCAGCTACTCGGGAGGCTGAGGCAGGAGAATCGCTTGAACCCGACAGGCAGAGGTTGCAGTGAACTGAGATCATGCCACTGCACTCCAGCCTGGGCGACAGAGAGAGACTCCGTCTCAAAAAAAAAAAAAAAAAAAAAGAATGAATCTTCCAAATTTCCACAAGGAAACAATAGCACATCACATATACATGCTGTTACTTACACTCCTTTTTCTGCTTTCTGGTAAATGTTTTAAGTCGAATGTGATGACTGAACACTGTTAAAAAGCAATTATGCTTCAACTCTTTCTACAGAAACTCCATTCAAAGACTAAAGGAATTTTTATCTATTTATATTTTAAAATGATTTCATGAATTTATAAACAATTATATGTATATTTTTTTTGAGATGGAGTCTCGCTCTGTCGCCATACTGGAGTGGAATGGCGTGATCTCCGTTCACTGCAACCTCCGACTCCCGGGTTCAAGCTTTTCTCCTGCCTCAGCTTCCTGAGTAGCTGGGATTACAAATATGCACCACCACGCCCAACTAATTTTTGTATTTTTAGTAGAGACAGGGTTTCACCATGTTGGCCAGGATGGTCTCAATCTCCTGACCTCATGATCTGCCTGCCTCGGCCTCCTAAAGTGCTGAGATTACAGGTGTGAGCCACCACGCCTGGCGATAATTATAATTTTTAAAACTCTGAGGCATGGACATGCCTTAGGCAAATGAGGATGGCACATGCAGAGCTTTCCTGCATATTGCCATCTGATTACAGAGGGGAGGTGTCAGTGGATTAGAGTATGCATTAGGAAAAATTTACCATAGATATCTGATTTACCTTTGCCTTATATCACATTTAAAATCATTGTATTTCCTGGAGAAGAAATTCTAGAGTTAAAGATATAATTCATGCCGGGCCCAGTGGCTCACGCCTATAATCCCAGCATTTTGGGAGGCCGAGGCAGGTGGATCACCTGAGGTCAGGAGTTTGAGACCAGCCTGGCTAACACGGAGAAACCCTGTCTCTACTAAAAATACAAAAATTAGCTGGGTATGATGGTGGGCCCCTGCAATCCCAGCTACTCGAGAGGCTGAGGCAGAAGGATCATGTGAACCTGGGAAACGGAGGTTGCAGTGAGCTGAGATCACGCCATTGTACTCCAGCCTAGGCAGCAAGAGCAAAACTCCATCTCAAAAAAAAAAAAAAAAAGAAGCAGGGTG
>NW_022294453.1:0-5723 GCF_002776525.5 Piliocolobus tephrosceles | reverse complement strand
GACGAGAGCCTAAGGCCCAAAAGCCTTGTATGTAAATTTCGGACCACTTGCCTAGCCGCTGGCAGAAATTGCTGAGGTCGATCACGCCACAGTGGAAAGGAAAATTAACCGCTTCCTCCTAAGGTCTTGTTCAAGCTGTAAGGTTTTTAAATTGGCTAGGAGGCACCCTAAGGGGGTGCTCTTTGGAAATTTGGACTGGGGGTTTCCCATTTGTTTCCTCTTTACCGACACACAATGGACACAATGGAAATGGAAGTGGATCTCTGCCTGGCTTCAAAGCGTCCTTTGGAACCAGCAGAGACAGACTGGAGGCTCTTGAAGCCAAAGTGGAGAGTACCTTCAGGTGGACGTCTCCGTCCTGCAAGGGTCTCCGAAGCCACGTGGTGGCTTCCAAGCCACTTGGTGGCTCAAAATGGACCTCGGACCTGCGCAGGATTTTGGCCGAGGGAGGTAAAGAGGAGACAAGGGCACTTACCCCAGAGAGGCCGTGAGAGTGAGCGAAGCGGGTCTCAGGTCCTGGTCCATCCGCGGCGTGGAACGAGGAGGAGGAGGAGGCTCCCTGGACCCTGGGGGCCCTGAGGAGGGGTCAGGTAAATCTTGGTCTCTTCAGATTGACGTCACCTGGCACATGCCCAGTTGGTCTGCACCCTCCCTGGGCGCCGGCTGCATTTTTGCGCGGGCGGGAAGAGTTGGTGGTGAAGAAGAACCCGGAAGTGCACCATCTTGCCTCCGTTCGTCCAAACAGAAGACAGTGTGGTGATTCCTCAAAGACCTAAAGACAGAACTACCATTTGAACCTGTGGGAAAAAGAGAGATCAGCCTGTTACTGTGTCTATATAGAAGGAAGTAGACATAAGAGACTCCATTTAGTTCTGTATTTGAAATGCTGTTAATCTGTGACCCTACCCCCAACTTTGTCCTTGCAAGAGACATGTGCGAAGGTGATTTAAGGTTAAAAGGATATTGGGCTATGCAGGATGTGTCTTTGTTAAATAAGTACCTGAAAGCAGCTTGCTGGCTAAAATTCCTGCCCCTCCCTGGGCAATGGAACATCTCCGGGTAATACCCATTGTGTGCCTTGTTTACTGAGTAAGGAGAAAATGCCTTTAGGAATAAGGTGGGACTTGCTGGAATAAGGTGGGACTTGCTGGAGCAATACTGCTAAAAGGTTTATGGAGATGTCGCATATACATCTCAAGGCACAGCATTTTCCTTTAAACTTATTCATGTTACAAGGATTTTTTCATATGTCTTACTGCCGATTTCCTCCCTACAATAATACTATTGTCCAGCCGCTCTCTTTTCCTTTTAATGGTAAAGATAATTCTCAATAAATACTAAGGGAACTCAGAGGCCGGTGCTGGCGTGGGTCCTCTGTAAGCTGAGTGCCGGTCCCCTGGGTCCCGCTTTTCTTTCTCTATACTTTGTCTCTGTGTATTATTTCCTTTTCTCAAGTCTCTCGTCCCACCTAACGAGAAGCACCCACAGGTGTGGAGGGGCAGGCCACCCCTTCATGAACCAGCAATCTTATTACTGGGTATATACCCAAAGGAATAGAAATCATTCCATTATAAAGATACATGCATGCATATGTTAATTGTGTCACTATTCACAATAGCAAAGACATGCAACCAACCTAAATGCCCATCAATGATAAACTGGATAAAGAAAATGTGCTACATATGTACCATGTGTCCATAAAAAGGAACAGGATCATGCCCTTTGAAGGGACATGGATGAAGCTGAAGGCTGTTATCCTTAGCAAAGTAATCTGGGAACATAAAACCAAACACTGCGTGTTCTCACTTATAAGTGGGAGCTGAATGATGAGTACACATGGACACATGGCGGTGGCAGCAACACCCACTAGGCCTGGTCATGGGGTGATGGGCAGAGGGAGAGCATAAGGAAGAATAGCTAATAGATACTGGGATTAATACATGGGTGATGAGATGATCAGTGTAGCAAATCACCATGGCAAACTTTTACCCATGAAATAAATCTGCACATCCTTTACATGTATCCCTGAACTTAAAATAAATGTTGGAAATTAAAAAATAGAAAATTTATAGTACTTTGAACCCAATAAAGCTGGTATCTAGTATTGTTAAAAAGAATCAATATTATTAAAATGGCCATACTGCCCAAAGCAATTTACAGATTCAATTCTATTTTTATCAAGCTACCAATGACCTTCTTCACAGAACTAAAAAAAAATTTTATATTTATATGGAACCAAAAAAAAAAAAAAAAAAAAAAAGAGAGAGAGAGAGAAAAGAACCCACATAGCCAAGATAATCCTAGGCAAAAAGAACAAAGCTGGAGGCATCAGATTATCCAACTTCAAACTATATTACAGGGACACAGTAACCAAAATAGCATGGTATTGGTACAAAAACAGGCACATAGACTGGGTGCAGTGGCTCATGCCTGTAATCCCAGCACTTTGGGAGGCTGAGGCAGATGGATCATGAGGTCAGGAGATTGAGACCATCCTGGCCGACACGATGAAACCTTGTCTCTACTAAAAAAATACAAAAATTAGCCAGGCATGGTGGCAGGTGCCTGTAGTCCCAGCTACTCTGGAGGCTGAGGCAGGAGAATGGCATGAACCTGGGAGGCAGAGCTTTCAGTGAGCCCAGATCATGCCACTGCACTCCAGCCTGAGCGACAGAGTGAGACTCCGTCTCAAAAAACAAAAACAAAAACAAAAAAACAAAAAAACAAACAAACAAAAAAACAGGCACATAGACCAGAATAGGGAGCCCAGAAATAAGGCCACACACCCCACACCTATAACGATCCGATCTTTGACAAAGCTGACAAAAATCAAGCAATGTGGGAAGGATTTCCTATTCAATAAATGGTGCTGGGAGAACTGGCTAGACATATGCAGAAGATTGAAACTGGACCCCTTCCTTACAGCACATACAATAATCAACTCAAGACAAATTAAAGACTTAAATGTAAAACCTGAAAATATAAAAACCCTGGAAGGCAACCTAGGCAATACCATTCTTGACATAGGAATGTGTAAGATTTCATGATAAAGATGCCAAAAGCAATGGAAACAAAAGCAAATATTGACCAATGGGATCCAATTAAATTAAATAGCTTCTGCACAACAAAAGAACCTAACAACAGAGTAAACAGACAGCATACAAAATGGGAGAAAATATTGGCAAACTGCATCTGACAAAGATCTAATATCCTGTATCTAGAAGGAACTTAAAAAAATTTTGCTGACTCTCTTTTCAGGCTCAACCCGCCTACACCCAGGTGAAATAAACAGCCATGTTGCTTACAAAAAAAAAAAAAAAAAAAAAAAAAAAAAAAAAAATTACAAGAAATAAACAAATGCATTAAACACCAGACAAAGGAAATAGACACTTTTCAAAAGAAGGCATACATGTGGTCAAAAGGCATATGAAAAAAAGCTCAATATCACTGATAATTAGAGAAATGCCAATCAAAACCACAATGAGATACCATCTAATGCCAGTCAGAATGGCTATTATTGAAAAGTCAAAAAATAACAGATGCTGGAGAGGTTGTGGAGAAGAGGGAACACTTATACACTGTTGGTGGGAATGTAAATTACTTTAACCATTGTGAAAAGCAGTGTGGCAATTCCTCAAAGAGCTAGAAACAGAACTACCATTTGACTCAGCAATCCCATTACTGGGTATATACTCAAAAGAATAGAAATCATTGTACCATAAAAGCATATGCACATGAATGTTAATTGCAGCACTATTCACAATAGCAAAGACATGGAATCAGACTAAATGCCTATCAATGACAGATTGGATAAAGAAAATATATGTAGATATACACCATGGAATACTATGCAGCCCAGAAAAAGAATAAGACAATGTCGTTTGCCAGAACTTGCATGGAGCTGGAGGTCATTATACTTAGCAAACTAATGCAGGAAGATAAAACCAAATACCACATGTTCTCACTTATAAGTGGTTTCTAAATGCTGAAAACTCATGGATGCAAAGTGGGCTTACTTTGTGTCACAACAACAGACACTAGGGCTTACTTAAGGGTGGAGAGTGCGAGGAGGAAGAGAGTCAAAAACATAACTATTTTAGCACCTGTGTGACAAAATAATCTGTACAATAAACCCCCATGACACAAGTTTACCTATATAACAAACCTGCACATGTACCCCTGAACCTAAAATAAAAGTAAAAAGAAAAAGAATAGGTTTCAGGTGTCTTTGTATTTCTAGTGCAGTCCCTGGCACATAGTAAATAATCTAATAATTTGAATTAAGGTAATGAAGCTCAATTTTAAGTATCAGCCAGCAGGTGGAAGAGAATTTGGGAGGGTTTGGGATCCTGTTTAGTAGTCTTATGTGTTTTATTAATAACAATGATTATAAGCTTAAGATAATAATCTTGGCACAAGTTTTCACACATATTATTTATATAGTGACCTAGCAGTCCCATAAAAGCACTAGAAATAATCCTCCTATTTTCCTGGAAAAATGAGGAGGTAGGAAATTTTAGCACACCACTTATAAGTGAGGCTGATTGACAAGGTAAGTGGAGAGGAATCTATTTTAGAGAATCTGAAATCAATTTTATTTCACCAATGTAATCCCATTATGCTCATCTGCCTGGACTCTTATCTTCCTCTCCCTCTCTCTCATCCTCTCCTCAGGTACTTCTCTGACAATCATATTGTTTAGTCTCTACTCTTTAACTGTTTTTGATGATTCACTCACTGTTTGCCCAGAGAGCAGCTGATTTCAACCCTGGCTCTTAGAATGATATTTTCTCATTAGGCCAAAGTTTTCTTGACTATGTCAGTCTGTGGACTTGGTCTGGATTCTAATTGGTATGGGAGGTTTTTCCTTGCCCACATTCAATTATTCACCAGTCTGAGAAGAGCTCCTCTCCCCAATGTTTTTAATTCCTCCTCTCCCATCTTGAATGCTCATTGCTGTGTTCATCTACATTTTATTGCTACACATCTCCCCTTCTAACCAAAAGGTATCAAAAGGCAGTGAGGAAAATCTTGACATCATGACACGTGAAGGAAATCTTTACACTATCCATTACAACACCTACCACATTGTGTTTTAATGGCTAGTATTCATGTCTTTCTTCCCCATGGGATTGTGAACTTAAGGGAAGGTGCTGCGGTTTTGTCTTGTATCCTCACTGACTTACTCAGTGGTTGGCACATAGTAGGTTCTCAGTGTATAACTTAAGTGAACAAAGCAACCAAAATGTTCAACATCAGGGTGGGTATACAAAACTCAAGACAATAGAGTCTCTTATTTCATCAAAGACCGTTTGCCCAACATATGTCTGAACAGACAATACCTTTTTTGAAAAAAGCAGGTTATATTTCACAAACTTACTTAGGTGCAGAGGGACTCTTTTATTTTTTAAACTTCAACTTCTATTTTAGGTACAGGGGGTACATATGCAAATTTACATGGGAATGTTGCATGATGCTGAGGTTTGGGGTATGGATCCCATCACCCAGGTAGTGAGCATAGTACCCAATAGATTTTTTTTTTATTATACTTTAAGTTCTAGGGTACATATGCATAACGTGCATGTTTGTTACATATGTATATCTGTGCCATGTTGGTGTGCTGCACCCATCAACTCGTCAGCACCCATCAATTCATCATTTATATCAGGTATAACTCCCCAATGCAATCCCTCCCCCCTCCCCCCTCCCCATGATAGGCCCCA
>NW_022294452.1:0-5523 GCF_002776525.5 Piliocolobus tephrosceles | reverse complement strand
CTCCCGAGTAGCTGGGACTACAGGCGCCCGCCACCTCGCCCGGCTAGTTTTTGTATTTTTTAGTAGAGACGGGGTTTCACCGTGTTAGCCAGGATGGTCTCGATCTCCTGACCTCGTGATCCGCCCGTCTCGGCCTCCCAAAGTGCTGGGATTACAGGCTTGAGCCACCGCGCCCGGCCAATTTTTTGTATTTTTTAGTAGAGACAGGGTTTCACTGTGTTAGCCACAATGGTCTCGATCTCCTGAACTCGTGATCTGCCCGTCTCGGCCTCCCACAGTGCTGGGATTACAGGCTTGAGCCACCGCACCCGGCCACGTTTGTATTTTTAGTAGAGACGGGGTTTCACCACGTTGGCCAGGCTGGTCTCAAACTCCTGACCTCAGGTGATCTGCCCACCTCAGCCTCCTGAAGTGCTGGGATTACAGGTGTGAGCCACTGTGCCCAACCCCTAAGGGTGGGTTTCTGACTGCTAGGAGAGAGGCTGTCACTGGCCCCTTTAGAGGGCACCTGCTACCCCCAGCACAGGCTCTGCCAAGCCCCTGACGAACCCATCTCACAGAGACCAAGCATGGGCAACTGCTCCACCGACTCCAGGCACTGGCCTTCTACCCGCGTCCAGACTGGGCACTGGGCGCTGAGATATCAGAAAGGCCCAGTGGAAACACGCCCCTCCCAGCCGCTCCCATTTAACCCCGACTGCGCCAGCTCCCAAGTACAAACTTCAGAGCCTGTGTCCCTGGTTTCCGCATGTCACAGCCCGCATGCTGATTAAGAAGTGCATGCTGATTAAGAAGCGTGTTGGCTGGTTGCGGTGGCTCACGCCTTTAATCCCAGCACTTTGGGAGGCTGAGGTGGGTGGATCACGAAGTCAGAAGTGCAAGACCAGCCTGGCCAAGATGGTGAAACCCTGTCTCTACTAAAAAAAAAAAAAAAAAATTAGCCAGGAGCAGTGGCAGGCGCCTGTAATCCCAGCTACTCGGGAGGCTGAGGCAAGAGAATCACTTGAACCCAGGGGGCGGAGATTGCAGTGAGCCAAGATCGCGCCACTGCACTCCAACCTGGGCAACAAGAGCGAAACTCCCGTCTCAAAAAAAAAAAAAAAGAGAGAGAAGTATGTGAACCCCAGGGCCCCTGAGCAGGAGGGAGGTGAGAGCAGACAGGGCAGGGGCCCCTCCCCGGACCTCCTTCCAAGGTCATGGTGCCCTGTGCCGGGTGTCCCTGCCAGTCCCTCGAGGCCTAGCCCAGTAGATAAAGTCCTTTCTTGGAAACAGGAGGCAAAGTTATGAAAGTTAAGAGGACTGGGAGAGGAGCAGGGCCTGGGCAGGGCCCGCCAGGAGACGGCAGGTGCAGCGTGTCTGGTTGCGATAAGGAAGGGACACCCCCCCCACCAGCTGGGAGAGGCTGAGGCCGGCCCGCGCTGCCCTCGGTAGGAGCTTCTCCACGCACAGATGCAGAGGCGTCCGGGATGCCCAGCGGCAGCCCCACGCCTGAAGAAGTCAGTTTGAAAAGTAAGGTCTTCCGGATGCAATTCGGGAGGGAGGCACAGTCCTCCTCGGGCAGGGCTGCCAGCGCCGGGGCCCAGGGATGCTTCCAGCGTCACATCCCTGGCAAATGAGGAAAGGCTACGTTTCCCTCCTGCTGGCTGATAAGCCGGTGCAGTTATTTTTGGCAGCCCAGGGTTCCCCTCCGACAGGATAAACAAATCACATTTTCTGCCGGCCCCGGTAACTGCCACACATTGCGCAGAAAACCTGCTGGCGGCCGCACACAAACTCTCGGGGCCCAAATAAACACAGGCTGATTCCACTGGGCGCCTCTGCTCCTTGGACAGCTGGGGGAGCCACGGGGCTAGACTTAGGGGATTGGGGGCCGCTCCCTTCTCAGGAGGGTTTTGCTACCAGGGCGTCCAAGAGCCCAAGCAAACGCACGCCCGGCTGCGACAACTGGCCCTGCCTGAGTGAAAGTCCGTAAGGCAGGCCTCCAACCAAGCTCTCCCTGGCACGGAGGACACAGGCGCCGGCCGGGTCCAGCTCTGGGTGTTAAGAGGAAGTAAGGGAGGGAGGGAGGAGAGAAGGAAGGAAGACAGAACCATCCGCACAGTGACTGGCCTGGCCCGGCCCGGCCCGGCCCCGGCTGGCCCCGGCCCCAGCAAGTCGTACTTACTTCTTCACGTTGGCCTCCCCGTTGGGGATCCTTCGCAACTTCTTCTTCTTGAGGATCTTGACGGCCCTCCTGCACAGCGTCTCCGAGTCCAGCACCTCCTTCACCTTGCCGTAAGAGCCTTCCCCCAGCAGGTCCCCCATCAGGTACTTGCCAATGAGCTTGGCCCGCTTGCGGCGCGGCTGGTAGATGACCTCGGTGGAGTCAATGCGGTGGATGAACGTGTCCATGCCCACCGACATCAGCTCGCCCTCCGTGAACATGCCCAGCTGCTGCGGGTCCACCACCTCCATGCTGGACCCAGGGTTCTGGAGTCCCGCCGCCAGCCCTGAGTCCGCGGGTGAGCGGTCCTTGTGTTCCGACTTCCCTTCTCCAAAATTTTACAAAGAAAATAGAAAGAAAAAAAAAGGCAACAAAAACCCCAAAAGGAAGGGAAAAACCCTTCTTCCAACAGAAACGATTGTCCTATACGTCAGTCCCGGCTTCGAGTCCGAGCCCGCTGCAACGTCTGCAGACCCGCGGGCACCGGGCGTCCGGGACGGCGGCTCAGACGCGAGTTCCAGTGGGACCCGGGCCTCGGAACTGGCGGACGGCCCGGTCGGGGTCAACTTCGTCCTCGGAGGCCCTGGGGACGCCGGCCGGGGCTTCTCAGTGCTAGGTCATCCTCCGGGGACCTCAGGCCCACGGACAAGCGTGAACACGGCCGAGCGCGGTCTTCTCCGGGCCGCCCATCCCACATGCGGGGTCCGCGACGTCGCTGCCCCCCGGGACCCCCACACCTGGAGAGCCCAACTTCGCTGGGGGTGTCTCCGGCGACGCCCCGGTCCCGCCGCCTGTCCCAGCCGCAAACGCTCCGCCGCGGACTACGGAGCGGACCTCCCGGGGGGCGCTGACTCCCGACGGCGCGGGCGAGCGTTCGGGGGGTGGTGGGGGCGTCCGGGCGGCCTCCCGCCGCGGCCAACAGCTCCGCTCAGGGTTGGTCGCTACCCGGCGCCCGCGAGGGCCCGCAGCGGGCACCCCCCGAGCCGACCCGCGACCCCCGCGGTGGTCGCCGGGGCCAGGCAGCCGCCCCCTCCCCGCAAACGTCTGCCCGAGCGCGCGCCCCACCCCGAGTGCCCTCAGCGTCCGGTCCGCGGGGTGGCACGGCGGCGGGGGCTCCACGGGGCTCCGGGCGGCCGAAGCGGCACAGGCCGCAGGCTCCGGGGCGGGGGGTTCCCGAAGGTGCCGGGCCCCGGGCGGCGCGTCCCCCTCGCCGCGGCCGCCGCGCGTGTGGAGGAGGCGGAGCGGCGAGGGGGGCCCAGCCCATCCAAGGCCGCGGCAGCAAGTTCCGCCGCCCGCGCTCCCTTGGCTGCCCCGCGCCTCACTCGCGGGCGCTCTGGGCCGCCTCCCCCTTCCGCGCCCGACACGCCGCCGCCATCTTGTTTACCTCCCTCCCCCTCCCTGCGCCGCCGCGGACGCCGCACGCCCGGCCGCAGGACACGCCTCCTCGCGAGGACGACGTGTCCACCCGTTGGCTGAACCTGCAATCCCCGCCCCCCTTGCCCGCCCCACCGCCGCTGAGGATTGGAGAGTTTGGACCCGGCCGGGCGCCCGAACGGGGATTGGTCGGCGCTTGGCCCCGCCCGAGGGGTGGATACAGCCCGCTCATTAGCCCGCGGAGACGCCCGTCATGGGCAGGGGGCGGGAAGCAGGCATAGGGAGGGGAGGCCACGGCTGCGACCTCGGAGGGGCTGGGGACGGGGGTCGTAGGTCACTGGTGCCAACGGCCTCTCTGAACGGCCGCGGGGTGGGCTCAGGCCGGTGGGCGAGAACTTGCGGACCTGGAAGGAGCGGGGCCACCCCAGCCAGAGCCCCTCCCCCGGATCCCCCTTTGGGGGGAGGTCAAGGGTCAAAAAGTAACCCAAAGTGGCCAAGTCCAGTCAAAAATCCTTGTTTTAAGGCTCTCTTGGGCCAGGGGAGAGAGAAACGCTCAGGGCGGCCTCCGCCCTGTCGGAACTCATGGGGGAAGCCTCAGGACAGCGCTGGGACGAGCCCAGCGGGGGCTTCTGGTGAAAAACAAGAGTTGCCAAAATTTGGTTTGATAAGGTTGAAAATACTGAACCCTCCTGTGCTAGCCCCGTGTGCTTTCCACCTTTTCCTGCACTAGCGCCAAGCTGTTTTGCTGGAACAATTATCTTGCTGCAACCTCCGCCTCCTAGGTTCAAGCGATTCTCCTGCCTCCGCTTCCCGAGTAGCTGGGATTACAGGCGTGCGCCACCATGCCCGGCTAATTTTTGTATTTTTAGTGGAGATTACAGATGCATGTCTGTAATCCCAGCTACTCAGGAGGCTGAGGCAGGAGAATCGCTTGAACCTGGGAGGCGGAGGTTGCGGTGAGCCGAGATCCCGCCATTGCACTCCATCCTGGGCAACAAGAGGGAAACTCCGTCTCAAAAAAAAAAAAAAAAAAGATCTCTCCCAGAAAAGAGAAGATGAGGAAACACTCCCCAACCCAAACTTATTTTGATATCTGTTTTCTGGACTGATAGCTGGCTCATACTCAAACTTCTTGGAATCTGGGGATATGCTGGATAGCTGTGGCATCCGTAGGTCCCACACACCTTCAGAGAATTGCAGGACACATGGAACTGACTCAGGAAATACTTGGTGACCATTATAGAAAGAATCCTTGAAGATGAATTCTCGGCTCAAAAGCCACCTCCTCCAAGAACCTCTCTTAGTCATTCTCTGAAGTGCCTGGATGGAGATGTGCTGTGTAAACTACACACGGAATTTCTCTCTTTTTTTTTTAATATACATAATTTTATTACAAAATTTTTTAAAATGCAGCATCCTAAAAAACGAAAAATTTACTATTGATACTAATTTCTACAAGTCTGCTGTGCTGTGCCATACACAAGAAGTTTTTTAAAATCCATTAAATATTTAGGGACATTAGGCAGGTCATGGTGGCTCACACCTGTAATCCCAGCACTTTGGGAGGCCGAGGCGGGTGGATCAGCTGAGCTCAGGAGTTCAAGACCAGCCTGGCCAACATGGTGAAACCCCATCTCTACTAAAAATACAAAAATTAGCCAGGCGTGGTGGCGCACGCCTGTAATCCCAGCTACTTGGGAGGCTGAGGCAGGAGAATCGTTTGAATCTGGGAGGCAGAGGTTGCAGTGAGCTGAGATTGTGGCATCACACTCCAGCCTGGGGGACAAGAACAAGACTCTGTTGCAAAAAAAAAAAAATACACACACACACACACAAACACACACACACACACAGGGACACTCAACATCAGAAGCTGTAAAATATAACTGCATGTAGTAGCCCATTGAAAAGCTACAACCTACATCTTTTTTTTTTTTTTTTTTTTT
>NW_022294451.1:0-1242 GCF_002776525.5 Piliocolobus tephrosceles | reverse complement strand
TGAAAATAAAGGTGTAACACTGTGAGATGAATTCACACATCACAAAGGCCTTTCTCAGAGAGCTCCTTCTAGTTTTATTGGAGGATGTTTTCTTTGTCACCATAGGCTTCAAGGCGATCCAAAATATCCCTTCTCAGATTCCCCATTGCAATGCTACCAAACTGATCCATGAAAGGAATTTTGTAAGTCTGTGAGATGAATTATCACATTGCAAAGCGGTTTCTCAGAAAGCTTCTTTCTTGCTTTTATATGAGAATATTTCCTTTGTGAACATAAGCTTCAGTGAGCTCTGAAGTATCCCATTGCATATTCCAAGAAAACACTGTTAGCAAACTGCTCAGTGAAAAGAACAGTGTAAATCTGTGAGATGAATTCACACATCAGAACACCATTTCAAAGAAACTTTTTTTCTAGTTTTAATCTGAGGATATTTCCTTTGTCACCATAGGCTTCAATGCAATCCAAAATATGCCTCCTCAGGTTCGCCAAAATCAGTGCTACCAAGCTGATTCATGGAAAGAATCACGTAATTCTGTGGGGTAAATTAACACTTGACAAATCTGTTTCTCAGGAACCTTCTTGCTAGTTTTTATATGAGGCTATTTCCTTTGTCACAATAAGCTTCAATGCACTCTGATATATCCCATTGTAGATTCCAAGAAAACTGTGTTAGCTAACTGCTAAATGTAAAGAATAGTGTAACTCAATGAGATGAATTCACACATCACAAGGCAGTTTCTCAGAAAGCTTCCTTCTAGTTTTTATGTGAAG
The DNA here is from genome assembly GCF_002776525.5 of Piliocolobus tephrosceles. Classification (NCBI taxonomy): domain Eukaryota; kingdom Metazoa; phylum Chordata; class Mammalia; order Primates; family Cercopithecidae; genus Piliocolobus; species Piliocolobus tephrosceles. The sequence continues at coordinate 471 of NW_022294451.1, read as the reverse complement.
ATATTTCCTTTCTCAATGTAGGCATCAATGCGCTCCTAAATATCCCTTTGAAGATTCCACAAAAACAGTGCCAGCAAACTGCTCCATGAAAACAACAGTGTAACTCTGTGATGTGAATTCATACTTCACAAAGCAGTTTCTCAGAAAGATTCTTTCCAGGTTTTTATGAGGATATTTCATTTTTTACCATAGGTTTCAAATATCCTTTCTCAGATTCAAAGTAAACAGTGTTAGCAAACTGCCCAATGAAAAGAAGACTGTAGCTCTGTGAGATGAATTCACACATCACAAAGCAGTTTTACAGAAAGCTTCTTTTTCATTTTTAACTGAGGATATTTCTTATGTCACGTAGGCTTCAATGTTCACCCAAATATCCTACTGCATATTTCAAGAAAACAGTGTTATCAAACTGATCAATGAAATAAACAGTGTAGCTCTGTGAGATGAATTCAAACATCACACAACAGTTTT
>NW_022294450.1:0-9296 GCF_002776525.5 Piliocolobus tephrosceles | reverse complement strand
GGGAGGCGGAGCTTGCAGTGAGCTGGGATCCGGCCGCCACTCTCCCCCGGGGGACAGAGCGACACTCGCCGCTAAAAAAAAAAAAAAAAAAAAAGAGTAAATGGCTATGGCCGGGCCTCGCGGCTCCGGACACATATTGCCTCTGGCTACTTTCACACTGCAATGGCAGAGCAGAGTCATTGCCGCAGAGACTGTGGCCTGCAATGCTGAAAATATTTACTCTCTGGCCCTTTACAGAAAAAGTTTGCCAAGCCCTGAGCGAGTGTGTGCTGGGCCCTGTGCCAAGCCCTTTGTGTGTACTCACTCAGTTAACCCTCCCACAGTCCTAAGTTGGGGGGGCGGGAAATGAGGCTCTGAGAGGTTAAGAAACAGACCCAGGGTCACACAGCTTGGAGGTGGGTGAGCTGAGAATCAGACCCAGGACCCCTGATAATCCATAGGATCTTTGCTTTGTTTACCTTTGCCAATTTATTGTCTTAAATGCTAAAAAAGGAATACACATGCACTGTAAAAAGAGAAGACGATAGAAAAGGTGTTGATGGCCCTCTTCAGCCTGGGGTGCATCTTCCTCCACAGCTCATCCAGGGCTACTTTCCTTTAAATCTACAGTCATTCAGCAAACATCGGCAGAGGAGAACCGTTTTATAAGAACACTAAGGAGTCTGGAAGAATCTTTCCTTCCTGCCCACCCTGGACCCCCAGGAGTAGGTGTGCTGGGGCTGGGCTGCAGTGTTCTCACGGGAAACCGGGAGGCTGGGCCCACGACCTACATGTTGGGGAAGACAGGTCCTGCCTGTCTCCTGCTGTGGCTCCCCAGTGCTCTGAGGACCAAGGCTGAGCGCTCCCTGATCCTCCATCGTCCCTTTCACTCACTCTGGTCGTCTGGTCTCTGGGCCTTCACTGAGTGTGTCGTGGGAGCCCTGGGGCCGATTAAATTCATCGGCCTACTTCCAGCCCCGGGGACCAGGCTCAGCTCCCAGCCGGGGCCCAGACACATCAGTACCTGCGGTTGTCTCCCTCCCAACCGCCGGCCTCTGCAGGCACAGCGCCCTCCACCAGATACTCCGGCAAAGGAGGCCTGGGGACCCTGCGGGCCGGGCCGGGGGTGCAGGGAGCTGTCAGCTTGTCGCAGCGGCCTCCCGAGGACCCCCCGATCCCCTCGCTCGCCCTGAAATGTGTGTCCCCCTCGGCGCCTGGGCTCTCGGGAAAGGCCTTTGCTTGTTTGACTTCGCGAGGGTCCCGGCTCGGGCCCGGGAGCTGGGGAGGGGCCGGACTTGGTGACAGCCGGGTCCCAGCGCCGCGCCCAGACCTAGGCCCTTCTCAGGGGTGCCCCGGGGCGGGGCGCGCGGGGCGGGGGGCGGCGGCACGGCCGGCAGGAGGCGCAGCGCCCGCTCGCAGCGCGGGGAGGTGGGAGGGGAGCGGGGCGGGGAGCCCGGCGGGCGGGAGGGAGAGGGGAGCGCGCCGGAGACGCGCGCGCCCAGCCCACCCCCCGCGCCCGCCGCCGCCCGGACAATAAACAGCCGCTTTGCGCGGGGCGATGCCCGAGCCGGTGCCGCCGCCCCCGCGCCGCGCAGCCCCGGCCGCCAGGCCTTAGCCCTCCCCGGCCCCCGCCCGGCCGCGGCCCCCTCCCCTCCCCTCCCCCGCGCGCCTCCCGCGCCCGCCCCCGCCCGGCACCGCGGACCCACCCGGACCTCGGCGGGGAGATGGAGTGAGTAGGCGCGCTCGGGCCGAGGGGCTGGGGGCTCGGAGCGCCGGGAGCCGGGGAGGGGGGAGGCCCCCTCTCTCGCGCCCCCACTGGGGGCGTCGCGGCCCCCGCGAGGAGCAGGAGGCGGCGCGGAGCTGCTGGGGCCGCAGCTCAGCCGGGAAGAGACTCGGGCTGGGCCGCGTCTGCCGGGAGGCCTCCCCGCTCCCCGACCCCGGCTGCCCACCCACCGGCGCGTGGGGACCCGGGCAGCGGTGGCTCGGGCCAGTTCAGGACTCGGGGAGGGGGAGGCTCGAGTCTCCGCCCGCGCCCCGCCCGCGTCTCCAGGGCGAGCCTCGGCTCTCGGCCACCTGTGGGTGGCCCCGGGGAGATGGAGCGACCCCTCCCCGGATTGCAGCGGTCCGGCCTCGCGCTCACGCACCCTTCCCCCGCTCCAGCCTGAGCGCACCGCTCCTGACGCCTTGGACGCGCGCGCGGGCCGGTGCTCCCCCACCCGCGCCCTTCCCAAAGGCCTCCAGGGGTGTCCCGAGACCCCCGCCACGGCCCAGGTCCCCAGTTACCGCTGGAGGGAGAGGGGTTGCCCTCGGCTTCCCGGGTGTCCGGGACGTGTGAGAAGGGAGAGGAACCGGCGTTTTGCAGCGGGGCGCCTGGGTCGGATGCTCTCTCGGGGAAGTGTCTCAGAGCTGGGGCTCCAATGGTGTAGCTCCAGGAGGGGGCTGGCCCCGGGCTGGGATCCCTAGACCCCCGCATGCCTGCGCCTGTGTGGGGTTGGGAGTGGTGGGCAGTGGAGGGTTCCTTTGCGCAGCAGGTACCAAGCGAGGGCGCATGGTCATTTCAGGGGCCGGTCCCCTCCTCCCAGTGCTCGGGTGCCCCCCTGCCCCTCACTCCCACAGGTGGACACTGCACCGGGCAGGGGTCAGGAGGCGCCTCCTGGGGTCACCCACCTGCCCACTTCAGGACAGGGGGACCAGCTGCCCTGCTGGGGCCCGGGTCCCCACCCCAACCCGAGGACAGAAGACCGGATCTGGAGGCCGCCTGTGGCCCCCTGCCCTTCCCACTGGGCGTGTTTTCTAAACCGCCAACTTTCCCCGGGGGACTCACCCCTGACCCGCCACGCCCGCAGCTGGGTGGGGGCCGCTGCCTCCCTCCTTCCCTGGGAAAGCGAGACACCCAGTGTCCTCCGCTTTTGAAAACCCAGACAAAGGCCTGACCCCGCTCCCAGTCACCCCGCCCAGGGAGCTCAGCCAGGGGCTCAGGGGAGCCAGGGCCCAGACTTGCCTGGTCCACACCCCCACCCCGCAGCCTTGTTTATCTGCCCTGCTCTCCAGGCCCCCGGGGAGCCTCTGGGCCTCCGACAGCCAGGCCTGGGCAGGGTGTGGCTGTGGGGAGGGGGCTGCCTAGGAGGACTACGGAGATCTCCCACCCAGAGGAGGGGTGTCAGGGAACACTCCGGGTCGGGCCCATTGTTTCCTTTTGCCACCCCTTCCTTTTCCCACGGGGGATACTGAGGCCTAGAGAGGAGCTGCTGCCACCCCTCCCGCCGTCCCTCGTCACACAGAGCCTGCTGGTGGGGGGCTCGGTGCCTCCTGCTTTGCCCCCACGACTTCGCCATCCTGCGTCAGAGGTGGCCCACAGGTCCCTCATTGGGTCATCACTGCTTTTGGGGACACACATATGGGACAGGCACCCAGCATTAACCGGCTGTGAGCCGCCATGCGAGGACGCCTCTCTCCCCGGTTCCCGGGCTGACATTGGGTGGGGACAGGCCCATCTGGTGCTGGCCCGTCTTGGACACCTGCCCCTTCCTTCATCTCCCGAGCGGGCTTCAGGCACTAAGGCCCCATCCGCTAGAACGTGGTCGCTTGTCTCCTCCCCTTTCCACAGATTTTCCAGTCGAAGACACGGGAGCTGGCTGTGGTTTATGGTGGTGCCTGTCTCGCTGGAAAGTTTCACAAATGAATTTAAGAATTTAAAGAATTTTAAATGTCATTCAAGAACAGGTTAAATAATTTTTTGTTAATGTGAGGGTTTAAGGAAAACTAGCGGGTTGCTAACCACAGGGCTGATGCTGCCACGGTGCTGGGGTGAGGAGACCCTCAGGGAAGGAGTTGGGGAGAATCCCTGTGGTCTGGGAGGTTTGTGTGGCCCCTGAGTGACACAGGGTCTAGCTGGTAAAATAAAGATAATTGGGCTTGGAGCAGCCATTCTCCAGCACCCACAGCCCCGTCCTGGGTAAAGGCAAGGCTCAAACCCCCAGGATGGGGAGAACAGACTTGACCTGGACAGATGGTCAAGACCGGCCCAGACTCCTCCCTGCTCGCAGACCTGGAAATTTTCAAGAGGAAAGTCTCCGTTGGGTACTAACTAGGTCCTTAACGCTCCTTCACACTTGCTAATTTCGCTTTTTATTGAGAGGCAGAGCCTGTTAAAAGGTAACAGTATCTAGTGATAATTGAATTTAATAGCAAGCTTTTATTTTCGTTGTATCTGTTTCTTCCTCCGTGTTTTCTTGTTTATGGAGGTGGCTTCTGGTTCTGGTTTGCTCAGTCTTGACCACAGTATAATGTTTCTTTCTAAAACAAGGTGATCTGATTTAAATTTGAGTGGCTTTGAAGGAAAGGAATAGACGGATACTGTCCGGGAGGCAGTGGAACTTGGGAAGGTGGTTTCTTTCTTTTTTCCATGTTGCCCAGGCCGGTCTGGAACTCCTGGCCTCAAGGGACTTCCCGGCCTCAGCCTCCCAAGTAGCTGGGACGACAGGTGCGTGTCATTGCATGGGAAGGCGGTTTGAGAAGTGTAGGCATAATTTATGTAATTTGTTCACTCAGCAACCATTAAGTGGGTACCTGCCTTTTCCACAGCCCTGTTCTAAGTGTTCTATGTGTGTGAATTTCTTTGATGCTTTTTTTTTTTTCTTTTGGAGACAGAGTATCTCTCTGTTGTCCACGCTGGAGTGCAGCGGTACGATCTCCAGTCACTGCAACCTCCGCCTCCTGGGTTCAAGCAATTCTGCCTCAGCCTCCCGTGTAACCGTGACTACAGGTGCCCACCACCACGCCCGGCTAATTTTTGTATTTTTAGTAGAGGCAGGGTTTCACCATGTTGCTCAGGATGGTCTTGAACCCCTGACCTAAGGTGATCCGCCCGCCTGGGCCTCCCCAAAGTGCTGGGATGACAGACGTGAGCCACGCGCCCGGCCGGCACTTGCCTTTTCCACGGCCCTGTTCCGAGTGCTTTATGGGTGAAAGCTCCCTTGACCCTTGATCCTTTTTTTTGAGACAGAGTCTTGCTCTGTCGCCCAGGCTGGAGTGCAGTGGTGCAGTCTCGGCTCACTGCAACATCTGTCTCCTGGGTTCAAGTGATTCACCTGCCTCAGCCTCCCGAGTAGCTGGGACTACAGGTTCATGCCATCATGCCCAGCTGATGTTTTGTATTTTTGGTAGAGACAGGGTTTCACCGTGTTAGCCAGGATGGTCTCGATCTCCTGACCTCGTGATCCGCCCGCCTTGGCCTCCCAAAATGCTGGGATTACAGATGTGAGCCACCCCCCCTACCGTTTTTTTTTTTTTTTTTTTTTTTTTTTTGAGACAGTCTCTCTCTCTCAACCAGGCTGACGTGCAGTGGTTGCGATCTCAGCTCACTGCAACCTCCACCTCCTGGGTTCAAGCGATTCTCCTGAAGCGTCCTGAGTAGCTGGGACGACAGGCTCCCGCTAATATGCCCAGCTAACTTCTGTATTTTTAGTAGAGATGAGGTTTTGCCATGCTGGGCAGGCGGGTCTCAAACTCCTGACCTCAGGTGATCTGCCCACCTGGGCCTCCCAAAATGCTGGGATTACAGGTGTGAGGCACCATGCACAGCCACTCCCTTGATCCTTAGGGAAGCCCTGTGAGAGAGGGAAACTGAGGTACAGGGCGGTCCAGTGGCACGTGTAAGGACACACAGCTGCAGAGGCATGGGTGGGACTTTGCTGCTGGGTGGTCTGAGCGTGCTTCCTCTAAGCCGCCGAGGTTGGGGACAGAGGCGGGTTTTTGGTACCTGTGTCTGGGGGTTGTGGTCTTGTGGGGCGTGGTGTTCTGGATATCAGACATCCTGGTGTCGGCTTTCAATCGTGGTGTGTTTACTGAGAAACACAGAAATTGGCCTTGTCAGTGGTCTTGGCTCCTGGGGCATCTGCCCTGCTTCTGTGCCCACCCACACACCGTTCTGTGATTTGGGAGAGGAGTGTGGAGAGGGGGTGTCCTGACTCCCCATTGCACCTTGGCATGTCACTCTCCTCTGGGCCTCACTATTCTCATCTGGCGAATGGGGACGTGACTGCCATTTTTGGGGGAGGCAGGGTTAGAGGAGGGGCAGGTGCTTTATGGGCCTGGACCCTCTGAGCACCACGCAGTGGGGGCATCTCTGCCTCTACCCCCTTAGCCAGGTTCATCCTCAAGGGCCTCAGATTTTGAAGCTAGGAAATGGGCTTATGTTCTTTTTGTTTGTTTGTTTGTTTGTTTGAGACGGAGTCTCGCTGTCACCCAGGCTGGAGCACAGTGGTGCTATCTTGGCTCATTACAACCTCTGCCTCCTGGGTTCACACGATTCTCATGCCTCAGCCTCTCAAGCGGCTGGGACTACAGGCATGCGCCACTACGCCTGGCTAATTTTTTGTATGTTTCTTAGTAGAGACGGGATTTCACCATGTTGGCCCTCCCCTCCCCTCCCCTCCCCTCCCCTCCCCTTCCTTCTCTGTCTGTCTCTCTCTCTTTCTTTCATTTTTGAGAGGGAGTCTCTCTCTGTCACCTAGACTGGAGTGCAGTGGCACGATCTCAGCTCACTGCAATGTCTGCCTCCCTGGTTCAAGTGATTCTCCTGCCTCAGCCTCCTCAGTAGCTGAGACTACAGGCGTGCACCATGACACCCAGCTTACTTTTGTATTTTTGGTAGAGATGGGGTTTCACTGTGTTAGCCAGGATGGTCTCAATCTCCTCACCTCGTGATATGCCCTCCTCAGCCTCCCAAAGTGCTGGGATTAAATGCGTGAGCCACCGCACCCAGCCTTCTTCTTCTTTTTTTTTTTTTTTTTTGAGACGGGAGTCTCGCTCTGTCACCCAGGCTGGAGTACAGTGGCGTGATCTTGGCTCACTGCAAGCTCCGCCTCCAAGGTTCACGCCATTCTCCTGCCTCAGCCTCCTGAGTAGCTGGGAAATACAGGCACCCACCACCATACCCAGCTAGTTTTTTTTTGTAGTTTTAGTAGAGGCGGGATTTCACCGTGTTAGCCAGGATGGTCTTGATCTTCTGACCTTGTGATCTGCCCGCCTCGGCCTCCTAAACTGCTGGGATTACAGGCTTGAGCCACCGCACCCGGCCTTCTTTTTATTAGACTGAGTCTCCCTAGTCCCCCAGGCTGGAGTGCAGAGGTGTGATCATAGCTCACTGCAGCCTCAACACCCCAGGCTCACATGATCCTGCACCCAGCATCTTGAGTAGCTGGGACTACAGGTGCCACCACCGCACCCAGCTAATTATTTTGTTTTGTTTTTGTAGAGACAGGGTCTCCCTGCATTGCCCAGGCTGGTCTCAAACTCCTGGGCTTAAGCAATCCTCCCACCTTAGCCTCCTGAAGTGCTGGGATTACACATGTGTGAGCCACTGCACCCAACCTGATGTTCTTTAAAAGCTTCGTGTCGGCCAGGCGCGGTGGCTCATGCCTGTAATGCCAGCACTTTGGGAGGCCAAGGCGGGAGGATCACAAGGTCAGGAGATCCAGACTATCCTGGCTAACACGATGAAACCCCGTCTCTACTAAAAATACGAAAAATTAGCCGGGTGTGCTGGCGGGCGCCTGTAGTCCCAGCTACTCGGGAGGGTGAGGCAGGAGAATCGCTTGAACCCGGGAGGTGGAGATTTTGGTGAACCAAGATTGCACCATTGCACTCCAGCCTGGGAGACAGAGCAAGACTGTCTCAAAAAAAAAAAAAAAAAAAAAAAATTGTATCACCTTTTTCTGAGTGTGGGCCCCTCCTTCTTCTCATCCTTTCTTGATCGAGGAAACCTGTCATTTGTTTATCGAACAAATGTTCCCTCCTCACCATCCTCATGCTGTGCAGGATCAGAAGGGTCTGGAAGGCCATAGGGGGTCTTCTCTGAGGTGTGAGAAAGGCTTCCTGATCCAGTCCATGAACCTTTTCTGAGAAGGATGTTTCAGGGTTCATCCAGGCAGGCAGAAGGATGCACCTTGTGGAGGGACTAGAGGTGGGAAAGCATTGGAAGAGGAGAATACTCTTTGGTGTTTGTTCCTGCTGGGCCTTGAGTGCCAGGATGGGGAGTCATGGATAGTGTGTGGGCAGGGGAGGAGCAATGGCTGACCTGGTCATCAAAAAAAGATTCTGGCAGCTGAGGGGTGAGACCAGGGAGGAGCAAGTCATGGCCAAGCCTTGATTGTGGCCACGGGGGCCGCATGAAGAGAAATGGCAGAGCCAGAGGGGGCAGGACCCCATGTCTAGGAGGGCAAACACAGGATTCCAGAACTGTGTGTGGTCAGCGATGTCCACAGGGACAGGGCACCCTGGCCAGGGAGAGGTGGCCTGGACCCTGGATACATGAGGGGATGGAGGAGGCCCTCTGGGAGGATGGCTGAGTGGATGTCTTGGTGTCTGAGGAGTGTAAAATCAGGCCAGAGTGGCTGTCTCCTGACCCAGGGTTTCGAACAGGAATTCAGGGACCGTCAGAGCCGGTCACCAGGACAGAGCCTGGACTGGGTGGGGAGAGGAAAGGGGAGCCAGCCAGAGGAGCAGGCCTTGGGATGGGCAAGACTTAAATTAGGGCCAGTCGCGGTGGCTCACACCTGTAATCCCAGCACTTTGGGAGGCCAAGGCAGGTTGATCACTTGAGGTCAGGGGTTGGAGACCAGCCTGGCCAACATGGTGAAACCCTGTCTCAACTAAAAATAACAAAAATTAGCCGGGTGTGGCGGTGGGCACCTGTAGTCCCAGCTACTCGGGAGGCTGAGGCAGGGGTTCAACCTCTGCTTGAACCCAGGAGGCGGAGGTTGCAGTGAGCCAAAATCGTGCCGTTACACTCCAGCCTAGGTGACAGAGCAAGACTCTCTCGCTCAAAAAAAAAAAGACTTAGATTAGGACCAAAGTGAGGCTCGCTGAGCGGGAGGCACTGCATGGTCAGCACTGGTGGTGGGACGGGGCCAGGCCTGGGAGCCCGCCTGGGTGGGCAGAGGCTGTGAGCAATGGAGGCAGTGATGTGGGACCCTGAAGGCCAGGGCGGGACAGAGGCCTGGGGTGCTTCAGTGACCCCATCAGGGAGCAAGAAGCTGATGTCCTCATCAGTTTGTATTCAAATGCTTCCGACCATAGAAAGTCTCAGGGCAGGACCACCAGGGGCTTCAACGCCCCATGGGGGTTGGGAAGGACCCCAGCCCCTGCCCTGGCCTGGCCCTTGTTGAGAAGGCTGGCATTCCCATTACACATGCACACAGGTATATATACGCGTCTCTATGTATATAATTCCTAACAGGTTTGTTAAAATATAACTGACATGCCACACAGTCTGGCTGTTTAAAGTGTACAGTTCAGTCGTTTTTAGTACGCTA
>NW_022294449.1:0-2430 GCF_002776525.5 Piliocolobus tephrosceles | reverse complement strand
TTGTTGTCTCAATTTCTAGTCAAAGCAGTTTACTTATGTCCCATTATTTATGTTCCTATTTCTTGTGTCCACATCTTTGTTCATATTATCTCTCCTATTTATTATATGGGCAGCAAAAACTCCTTTCCCACCTCACTTTCCTTCCTTATCAAAATTGTATCAAACATTAATCTTCAACTTAAAATCTTTTCCAACAGCAGAATGTGCACTCTTCTCAAGGGCATATGAACACTCTTCATTATAGATTATATCTTAGACCACAAAACAATTCTGAATGCATTTAAAAGTATTAAAATCATACAAAGTATAGGTTTTGTTTTCTTTTTTTAATTTTTTAAATTATATTTTAAGTTCTGGGATACATGTGAACACTGAGCAGGTTTGTTACATGAGTATACACGTGCCATGGTGGTTGTCTGCACCCATCAACACATCATCTACATTAGTTATTTTTCCTAATGCTATCCCTCCCCTAGCCCCCCACCCCCTGACAAGCCCGGTGTGTGATGTTCCCCTCTCTGTGTCCATGTGTTCTCATAGTTCAACTCCCACTTATGAGTGAGAACATGCAGTGTTTGGTTTTCTGTTCCTTTGTTAGTTTGCTGAGAATGATGATTTCCAGCTTCATCCATGTCCTTGCAAAGGACATGACCTCATCCTTTTTTATGGCTGCATAGTATTTCATGGTGTATATGTGCCATATTTTTTTCATCCAGTCTATCATTGATGAGCATTTGGGTTGGTTCCAGGTCTTTGCTATTGTAAATAGTGCTGCAATAAACGTACATGTGCATGTGTTTTTATAGTAGCATGATTTGTAATCCTTTGGGTATATACCCAGTAATGGGATTGCTGGATCAAGTGGTATTTCTGGTTCTAGATCCTTGAGGAATTACTACACTGTCTTCCACAATGGTTGAACTAATTTACACCCCCACCAACAGTGTAAAAGTATTCCTATTTCTCCACATCTTCTCCAGCATCTGCTGTGTCCTGACTTTTTAATGATTGCTATTCTAACTGGTATGAGACAGTATCTCATTGTGGTTTTGATTTGCATTTCTCTAATGACCAGTGATTATGCGCTTTTTTTTTGTATGTTTGTTGGCTGCATAAATGTCTTTTTTTGAGAAGTGTCTGTTCATATCCTTTGCCCACTTTTTGACAAGGTTGTTTGTTTTTTTCATGTAAATTTGTTTAAGTTCCATGTAGATTCTGGATATTAGCCCTTTGACAGACAGGTAGATTGAAAAAAATTTCTCCCATTCTCTAGGTTGCCTTTTCACTCTGATGATAGTTTCTTTTGCTGTACAGAAGCTCTTTAGTTTAATTAGATCCCATTTGTCTGTTTTGGCTTTTGTTGCCATTGGTTTTGGTGTTTTAGTCATGAAATCTTTGTCTGTGCCTGTGTCCTGAATGGTATTACCTAGGTTTTCTTCTACGGTTTTCATGGTTTTAAGTCTTACATTTAAGTCTTGAATCCATTTTGAGTTACTTTTCCTATAAGGTATAAGGAATTTCAGTTTTCTGCATATGGCTAGTTGGTTTTCCCAACCCATTTATTAAGTAGGGAATATTTTCTCCATTGCTTTTGTCAGGTTTGTCAAAGATCAGATGGTTGCAGATGTGTTGTGTTTTTTCTGAGACCTCTGTTTTGTTCCATTGGTCTACATATCTGTTTTGGTACCAGTACCATGCTGTTTTGGTTACTGTAACCTTGAGGTATAGTTTGAAGTCAGAAATCGTGATGCCTCCAGCCTTTTATTTTTATTTTTATTTTTTTGCTTTGGGATTTTTTTTTTTTTTTGTTATATGGGCTCTTTTTTTGTTCCATATGAAATTTAAAGTGGTTTTTCTAACTCTGTGAAGAAAGTCAATGGTAGCTTGATGGGGATAGCATTGAATCTATAAATTACTTTGGGCCATATGGCCATTTTCACAATATTTCCTATCCACAAGCATGGAATGTTTTCCCATTTGCTTGTGCCCTCTCTTATGTCCTTGAGCAGCGGTTTGTAGATCTCCTTGAAGAGATCCTTCACATCGCTTGTAAGTTGTATTCCTAGGTATTTTGTTCTCTTTGTAGCAATTGTGAATGGGAGTTCCCTTATGATTTGACTCTCTGTTTTCCTATTATTGGTGTATAGGAATGTTTGTGATTTTTGCACATTGGTTTTGTATCCTGAGACTTAGCTGAAGTTGCTTCTCAACTTGAGATTTTGGACTGAGATAATGGTATTTTCTAAATATATAATTATGTTATCTGCAAGCAGAGACAATTTGACCCCCTCTTTTCCTATGTGTACACTTTTATTACATTCTCTTGCCTGATTGCCCTGGCCAGAACTTCCAATACTATATGTTAAATAGGAGAGGAGAGTGAGGGCATCTTTGTCTTGTGCTGTTTGCCAAAGGGAATGCTTCCAGCTT
>NW_022294448.1:0-2589 GCF_002776525.5 Piliocolobus tephrosceles | reverse complement strand
AGAAAGCAGGAAAGATCTAAAATTGACACTCTAACATCACAATTAAACGAACTAGAGAGGCAAGAGCAAACACATTCAAAAGCTAGCAGAAGGCAAGAAATAACTAAGATCAGAGCAGAACTGAAGGAGATAGAGACACAAAAACCCTCCAAAAAATCAATGAATCCAGGAGTTGGTTTTTTGAAAAGATCAACAAAATTGACAGACCGCTAGCAAGACTAATAAAGAAGAAAAGAGAGAGGAATCAAATAGATGCAATAAAAAATGATAAAGGAGATATCACCACCGACCCCACAGAAATAAAAACTACCATCAGAGAATACTATAAACACCTCTACGCAAATCAACTAGAAAATCTAGAAGGAATGGATAATTTCCTGGACACGTACACTCTCCCAAGACTAAACCAGGAAGAAGTTGAATCCCTGATAGACCAATAGCAGGCTCCGAAATTGAGGCAACAATTAATAGCCTACCCACCAAAAAAAGTCCAGGACCAGATGGATTCATAGCTGAATTCTACCAGAGGTACAAGGAAGCGCTGGTACCATTCCTTCTGAAACTATTCCAATCAATAGAAAAAGAGGGAATCCTCCCTAACTCATTTTATGAGGCCAACATCATCCTGATACCAAAGCCTGGCAGAGACACAACAAAAAAAGAGAATTTTAGACCAATATCCCTGATGAACATCGATGCAAAAATCCTCAATAAAATACTGGCAAACCGGATTCAGCAGCACATCAAAAAGATTATCCACCATGATCAAGTGGGCTTCATCCCTGGGATGCAAGGCTAGTTCAACATTCGCAAATCAATAAACGTAATGCAGCATATAAACCGAACCAAAGACAAGAACCACATGATTATCTCAATAGATGCAGAAAAGGCTTTTGACAAAATTCAACAGCCCTTCATGCTAAAAATGCTCAATAAATTCGGTATTGATGGAACTTACCTCAAAATAATAAGAGCTATTTATGACTAACCCACAGCTAATATCATACTGAATGGGCAAAAAATGGAAAAATTCCCTTTGAAAACTGGCACAAGACAGGGATGCCCTCTCTCACCACTCCTATTCAACATAGTGTTGGAAGTTCTGGCCAAGGCAATCAGGCAAGAGAAAGAAATCAAGGGTATTCAGTTAGGAAAAGAAGAAGTCAAATTGTCCTTGTTTGCAGATGACATGATTGTATATTTAGAAAACCCCATTGTCTCAGCCCAAAATTTTCTTAAGCTGATAAGCAACTTCAGCAAAATCTCAGGATTCAAAATTAATGTGCAAAAATCACAAGCATTCTTATACACCAGTAACAGACAAGCAGAGAGCCAAATCAGGAATGAACTTCCATCCACAAGTGCTTCCAAGAGAATAAAATACCTAGGAATCCAACTTACAAGGGATGTAAAGGACCTCTTCAAGGAGAACTACAAACCACTGCTCAGTGAAATCAAAGAGGACACAAACAAATGGAAGAACACACCATGCTCATGGATAGGAAGAATCAATATCGTGAAAATGGCCATACTGCCCAAGGTTATTTATAGATTCAATGCCATCCCCATCAAGCTACCAATGAGTTTCTTCACCGAATTGGAAAAAACTGCTTTAAAGTTCATATTGAACCAAGAAAGAGCCCGCATTGCCAAGACAATCCTAAGTCAAAAGGACAAAGCCGGAGGCATCACGATACCTGACTTCAAACTATGTTACAAGGCTACAGTAATCAAAACAGCATGGTACTGGTACCAAAACAGAGATATAGACCAATGGGACAGAACAGAGTCCTCAGAGATAATACCACACATCTACAGCCATCTGATCTTTGACAAACCTGAGAGAAACAAGAAATGGGGAAAGGATTCCCTATTTAATAAATGGTGCTGGGAAAATTGGTTAGCCATAAGTAGAAAGCTGAAACTGGATCCTTTCCTTATTCCTTATATGAAGATTAATTCAAGATGGATTAGAGACTTAAATGTTAGACCTAATACCATAAAAACCCTAGAAGAAAACCTAGGTAGTACCATTCAGTACATAGGCATGGGCAAGGACTTCATGTCTAAAACACCAAAAGCAACAGCAGCAAAAGCCAAAATTGACAAGTGGGATCTAATTAAACTAAAGAGCTTCTGCACAGCAAAAGAAACTACCATCAGAGTGAATAGGCAACCTACAGAATGGGAGAAAATTTTTGCAATCTACTCATCTGACAAAGGGCTAATTTCCAGAATCTACAAAGAACTCACACAAATATACAAGAAAAAAACAAACAACCCCATCCAAAAGAAGGGAAAGGATATGAAGAGACATTTCTCAAAAGAAGACATTCATACAGCCAACAGACACATGAAAAAATGCTCATCATCACTGGCCATCAGAGAAATGCAAATCAAAACCACAATGAGATACCATCTCACACCAGTTAGAGTGACAATCATTAAAAAATCAGGAAACAACAGGTGTTGGAGAGGATGTGGAGGAATAGGAGCACTTTTACACTGTTGGTGGGATTGTAAACTAGTTCAACCATTATGAAAAACAGTATGGCGATTCCTCAAGGATCTAGAACTAGATGTACCATA
>NW_022294447.1:0-9570 GCF_002776525.5 Piliocolobus tephrosceles | reverse complement strand
GTTATTTATAGATTCAATGCCATCCCCATCAAGCTACCAATGAGTTTCTTCACAGAATTGGAAAAAACTGCTTTAAAGTTCATATGGAACCAAAAAAGAGCCCGCATTGCCAAGACAATCCTAAGTCAAAAGGACAAAGCTGGAGGCATCACACTACCTGCCTTCAAACTATACTACAAGGCTACAGTAACCAAAACAGCATGGTACTGGTACCAAAACAGAGATATAGACCAATGGAACAGAACAGAGTCCTCAGAAATAATACCACACATCTACATACATCTGATCTTTGACAAACCTGAGACAAACAAGAAATGGGGAAAGGATTCCCTATTTAATAAATGGTGCTGGGAAAATTGGCTAGCCATAAGTAGAAAGCTGAAACTGGATCCTTTCCTTACTCCTTATACGAAGATTAATTCAAGATGGATTAGAGACTTAAATGTTAGACCTAAATACCTGAGTGGAATGCATACATCACAAAGCCGTTTCTCAGAAAGCTTCTCTCCACTTTTCATCTGAAGATATCTCCTCTTTCACCGTAGTCCGGAACATGCTCCCAAAAGTCCCTTCACATTTCCGTGCATGACGGAGTTTCCAAACTGAGTAATATAAGAAAAGTTTTTGCTACGCGAGATGAATAAATATATCTAACACAAAGTAGTTTCACAGAAATCATCTTTCCAGTTTTTGTCTGAGGATATTTCCTTTTTCACCATAGATATCCCTGTACTACTGAATGTCTCTTGGTAGCTTTTTCTCTAAAAGGGATTCCAGAATCCTTTAATAGAAGAAAGGTGAGTGGAATGCACACCTCATTCTGTGAGTGGGATGTGCACATCATTCTGTGAGTGGCATTCTGTGAGTGGAATGCACACGTCACAAAGCAGCTCCTCAGAAAGCTTCTCACAAGTTTTTATCTGAAGATGTGTTCTTTCTCACAGTAAGCCTCAACACTCTCCTGAATATCCCTTCTCAGACTAACAAAAACAGAGTTATGATACTGTTCAATGAAAAGAGAAGCTTACCTGTGTGAGCGGAATTCACGTGACACAGAGCAGTTTCACAGAAAGCTTCCTTCTGGTTTCTCTCTGAGGTTATTTCTTTTTCAGGATATTCTAAAGAACGTTTCCTAGTGTCCTTTCTCACATTCCACAGACAGTGATTTCAAACTACTCAATCCAGAGAATGATTTAACTCTATGGGATGAGCACAAACTTCCCAAAAGACTTGTGGAGAAAGTTTCTCTCCAACTTTCGATGGAAGACTTTTCCTTGCTCCACACAGGCCTCCAGTTGCCACTTACTATCCCTTCACATAACCCACAAAGACTGACTTTCAAACTGGGAAATGTAGAGTAAGCTTTCACCCTGAAAAAGAATGGACATGTCAGAGAGCAGTTCCTTCGAGTGCTTCTTTTTGTATTTGATCGGACATTTCAATTTTGCCACAGTCTCCAACGAGCTCCGAATATCACTCTTTTGGTTGTACAGGAACAGTATTCAAATTGTGCCCTTTAATAAGAAAGTTATAACTCCGTGAATGGAATGCATACATCACCAAGCTGTTCCTCTGAAAGTTTCTCTCCCGTTTTGATCTGACTATATTTCCTATTTCACTATAGGCCTGAATGTGATCCCGAATATTCCTTCGCGGATCAGTCCACGAGGGAGTTTCCAAGGTGTGTAATGTAAAGAAAGCTTCATGTATGTGAGATGAATAAACATAGCAAAAAGCAGGTTTCAAACTACTCAATCCAAAGAATGAATTTACTCTATGGGATGAGCACAAACTTCAGAAAAGACTTGTGTAGAAAGTTTCTCTCCAACTTTCGATGGAAGACATTTACTTGCTCGACACAGGCCTCCGGTTGCCACTTACTGTTTGGAAAAATAGAGGCAAGATGGCCCAGTTCCGGGTTCTTCACCGTCATCTTGCCCGCGCCCGGTAAAAACATGGGTCAACTGCGCAGGCGCAACCAGAGCTCCAACGGAGAAAAACCGGAAGCCGCCTAGCCACGCCTACTGTCCGGCCCCCTACCTGCCTATGTTGCGCCCACTGCCCTCCCACTCCCAGGCCCAGGACATAAAATCCACTCCCAGGAGGCATGCTGCGCGAACTTCCTCAGCCCCTACTCCTGTCGGGACTGCTTTAGGAACCTCAACTGAGAGCTCCACTGGGTGCCTCCCCTGGTCTCCCCTGCTGGAGACCGACGGACCTCACCCCTACCTTCCCCCACAATGCTGGCTGACCCAAAAAATAAATTTGCAGTTTTGCTCTTAGTCTTGCCACCTCGCTGTTCCTTTAATACTCACCCTGGTGAGCCTGGAAAGCAAATCGGTTTCCTAGAAATCAAATCAGTTTCTTAGAAAGCAAATCAGTTTCTTAGAAAGCAAATCAGGTGGTGCCGAAACTCAGGAGGAGACCCCTCCTCAGGCCTATAAGGATGGAGGAATCTCCTCCAGCTTCCACACCATGGATGGACCAGGACCTGAGACCCACTTCCCTCACTCTCACGGTCTCACTGGGGTAAGTGCCTTTGTCTCCTCTTTACCTCCCTCGGCCAAAACCATGTGCAGGTCCGAGGCCCAGTTTTGAGCCACCAAGTCGCTCGGGAGACCCGTTCAGAACCGAGATGTCTGCCTGAAGGTAATCTCCACCTTGGCTCCAAGAGCCTCCAGTCTGTCTCTGCTGGTTCCAAAGGACGCTCTGAAGCCAGGCAGAGATCCACTTCCATTTCTGTTTTGTCCGTTGTGTAAGTAAAGAGGAAACAAATGGGAAACCCCCAGTCCAAATTTCCAAAGAGCACCCCTTTAGGGTGCCTCCTAGCCAATCTAAAAACTCTACAACTCGAACAAGACCTCAAAAGAAAGCGGTTAATTTTCCTCTCCACTGTGGCGTGGCCCCAATACAAACTAGACAATCAGTCTCAGTGGCCACCAGAGGGCACCCTAGACTGCAATGTTCTGATTGACCTCAGCAATTTCTGCCAGCGGCTAGGCAAGTGGTCTGAAATTAATTACATACAAGGCTGTTCAGCCTTATGCTCTTGTCCCGACCTGCCCTATACTCCTCCTTCACTTCCCGCTCTCTCCACCCCCTCCCTTCCTGCCCAGACTCCTCCTCCTCCCCCCGTCCAGACTCCTCCTTCCTCCTCCTTTTCTACTAGTAATCCACTCGCTCCCATGCCCCCCTTCCACGTCCTCAACCAGCCGCCTTGGTTCCCCTATCTCTGTCCATACCCGCTCTAACGGCCCTGCTGACACCCCCACTCCTGCCTCACACCTTCCTACAGTGTTATCGCTTTTGCAAGAGCTAGCTGGGGCGGAGGGGTTGTCAGAGTATATGTTCCTTTTTCACTGGCTGACCTTTCCAAAACTGAGAAGCATTTAGGGGATTTCTCAGCTAATCCCATTGTATACATAAAGGAATTTAGATACCTTAGGCCTATGACTTAACTTGGCATGGCCTCCAGGTTATCCTAACCTCTACCTTAAACCCTGAGGAGCAAGAGCGCATCCTAGCGGCCGCCAGGCAGCATGCCAACCAACAACATTTAACTGATGCCACCATTCCACTAGGGGAGCAAGCAGTCCCCTCGGCAGACCCAGACTGGGAATACCAAGTAGGACAGCCTGGGCGCCGTAGGAGAGACATCATGGTCCAGTGCCTGTTGGCTGGTATGTAATTTGCTTCAAACAAAGCCGTAATTTTTAACAAATTAAAAGAAATTTCTCAAAATCCGGAAGAAAATCCAGCTGCATTCCTAAATAGGCTAACTGAGACTCTAACCCAATATACCCGGCTAGATCTGGCCTCCCCCTCAGGGGCCACCATTTTGGCATCTCATTTCATTTCCCAATCAGCTCCCGATATTTGCAAAAAACCCTAAAAGGTGGAAAATGATCCCGAGACACCAATACAAGACCTAGTTAAACTAGCCTTTAAGGTCTATAACTCCAGAGAGGAAACGGCTGAGGCACGGCGGCAGGCTCGCCTCAAAAAGAAGGTACAGCTCCTATTGACGGCTTTACAACCCAGTCGTAACCCCAACCCAGAGAGCACACACCCAGCAGACTCCAAGGCTACAAAAGGAGCCTGCTATAAAAGCGGCAAGGCAGGACACTATGCCAACAGGTGTCCGCAAGGCCCCCGAGCCCCAACGCAGCCTTGCTATAAGTGCAAGGCTTCAGGACACTGGGACAGTGAATGTCCTAACCCTTGTCCACCAGCAATCCCCTGCCCTGCTTGCCAACAGAAAGGACCCTGGAAGTCTGATTGTCCCACCCTGAGAACAGGTGCCACGTCTCAACGTGACCCCCTTTCCCGGGATCCTGGGAGCTCTTTCAGCTCCTACATCTGGACGACGATAACTGAAGGTGCCGAGACTCGGGGACCCCCATCACCCTCGCTGAGCCACGGGTAACTCTCCTGGTAGCGGGTAAGACAATTAATTTTTTGATCGACAGCGAGGCTACCTATTCTGTTTTGCCATCCTTCTCTGGACCTAGCCTTCCATCCCATATCTCCGTAGGAGGAGTAAACGGAAAGCCATCCACTCCGCGAAAAACTCCCCTCCTCAATCGCTGCCTTGCCAACAACTACTTTGCGCACTCGTTCCTCATTATACCCTCATGCTCTACCCCCTTATTAGGCCGAGACATCTTGAGCACCTTAAAGGCCTCCATATCCATTCCCACCAACTCATCTACTCCCCTTCAATCCACTCACGACCTGTTTTTCATGCATTGTGCATGCGCACACCTTCCTCCTTTGCCACCCCCACCCCCTATCTTCCCAATATTTGTACACCCTCAATTGTGGGACACTTCCATCCTGGTCATAGTGGCCCACCACCCACCAGTTCTTATCAAGCTCAAAGACCCCACTGTTACTTTAGAACTTTGCTCCTCTCTAAATCCAGCCA
This sequence comes from Piliocolobus tephrosceles, assembly GCF_002776525.5. Taxonomy (NCBI): domain Eukaryota; kingdom Metazoa; phylum Chordata; class Mammalia; order Primates; family Cercopithecidae; genus Piliocolobus; species Piliocolobus tephrosceles. The sequence continues at coordinate 4,643 of NW_022294447.1, read as the reverse complement.
CTTTACTGCCAGACCCTCTTAAACCACCTCATACTAAACATTCTTGTCCTGAAATCCTGGAGGCTCAACCCCCCAGCCACCTACACTTGCATGACCAGCCCCCTCAGAATGCACAACTAACCCTATTTGTGGATGGCAGCTCCTTTATCAACCCTCAAGGAAACAGACAGGCAGGATATGCAGTAGTTACCTCCTCCACAGTTTTAGAGGCAAAACCCCTACCAAAAAGGACCACATCACAGCAGGCAGAACTCACTGCACTAACCAAGGCACTCCTCCTATCAAAAGGAAAAACAGTAAACATATACACAGATTCTAAATATGCTTTCATAATTTCACACACCCATTCAGTCATCTGGAAAGAGAGAGGGTTTTTTAAAAACCTGCAGTACCCCTGTTATCAAAAAAAACCAAATACTCAAACTACTGGATGCACTGTCGGCACCTTCCAAGGCAGCCATTATACATTGTAAAGACCACCAAACTCCATCTAACCCGATAGCAGCTGGAAATAGTTTTGCTGACACCACTGCCAAATCGGCTGCCGGATTCTCCACCCCCACGCTTCCCTCTATTAGTTTTCTCTCTCCTCAATATACTCCTATTTACACCCAAGAGAAAAAGGCCAAACTATTACAAAATTCAACAACCAAACTAACTACAGACAACTGGATATATATTGATAACAAATTAGTCATTCCTGAAACACGACTCCATACCATTCTAACAGACATACATAATTCTTTACATATAGGACCCAAAGCCTTATACAATTTTCTAAATCCCCTCCTCCACTATTCAACACTACACAAACACTTACTTACAATCAACCAGCAGTGCTCTATCTGCCTAAAGACAAATCCTCAAGGCGCATTGCGTAATCCCCATCCCAGACACCAACTCAGAGGACACCAACCAGGCGAAGACTGGCAAATTGATTTCACACATATGCCCAAACATAAAAAATTCAAATACCTCTTAACCCTTGTGGACACATTTTCAGGGTGGATAGAGGCCTATCCCACCACAGGAGAAACCGCTAACATTGTTGCTTCAATACTCACTGAATATATTATCCCTAGGTTTGGCCTCCCAGTCACCCTTCAGTCTGACAACGGTCCAGCATTCATCTCCAAGGTAGTCCAACTCGTGGCAGCCCTCCTACACATCACCTGGAAAGTCCACATCCTTTATAGACCTCAGTCTTCTGGTAAGGTAGAAAAGGCTAACGAACTCATCAAACAACAGCTTATGAAACTCTCCCTTGAGACTCGACAATCGTGGGTAACTCTCCTTCCTTTAGCCCTAACCTGACTGCAAGCAGCCCCACGGAGTCCAACAGGCCTCAGTGCTTTTGAATTAGTTGACGGCCAGCCCCTCACCCTCCAGCAGTTACCCACCCTTTCTTCCCCGCTGGCAACTTATCTTCCATACCTTCCCCTCTTGAGACAACTCCTGAGACGACATGCAGAACTAGCACACCCCCCTCCAACAGATACCTATAGCACATATCTCTCTCTCTTTACAGGAGACCAAGTATACTTAAAAGATATCCAAGCCAAAGATCTTCAACCCAGGTGGAAAGGTCCCTATACTGTCCTCCTATCCACATACACAGCAGCCAAACTTCTAGGACATACGGACTGGGTCCATGTATCACAATTTAAAAAGGCCGCCACAGAAGACAATCAGTGGACATCTACTAGACTTACCCTTACCCATCTCAAATTCACCAAACTCTCCCAACCACCACATTTCCCTGACCTCTTATGCTTATCCCGATTTCTCGCCACACTCTATATAAACATAACAGAATTCCAATATCTTACCCCAGATCCCTACTTGCCTCCAGATAGTAGCCCATCACAGTGGTTTTCCCACTTACCTTTATAGAACATCTTCAGTGGCAAGGTGTACTCTGAATACACTGGAGATGAAGTCCTATTTCATATTCATATTACTCTCTTTTCCTTGCATTTCAATCTCTATTACTAACCCAACTTTCATATGGAGATTCTCTATAGTTGAAACCTGGTCACGCAAAAATAAACAGCACTCACAGCTACAAGGCACTGCTGACTGCCCCCCTACAGGCTGCCAACCCCATCTTATTATAAATTTCACCCCATCGTGTTGCAGTGAGGCCGGAGCTAAGGCTCTCTGCTTCTTGTACAATCAGACACATTACAATTGTAAGACTTACTGGAAACAAAAGAACCTAGGATGCCCTTATAGTTATTGTAAGATCCATTATGCAACCTTGAGATAGGAAAACCCTCTGCTCTCTTCCCCATTGTGAATCAATGAACCCCCCTTCAATACCAATTAAATATCAAAGACCCATGGGACCACTGATGGGCAGACAGAGTCAAAGGTGGACTCTACACAGGCTACACAATTCTTAGTTCATTTCCCATGGCTAATCTCCTGATAAAAAGAACACTTGTCCAGCAAAGATCTCTTCCTCAAAACATACAAGTCCTACAGAATTTAACCTTAGCCATACAAGAACAGGCCTTACAAGATCAATTACACTCCTCCAATAAAGATCCCTTCTCATGCTTAAAACTAGTCCGTCAAGAGTTAAAACCTAACACAGGCAGCCAACGTAACAAATCTCTCTCACTGTTTTCTCTGTGCGGCCCTTGAAAGAGTCCCCTTAGTGGCAGTCCCTTTACCTACTGCTTTCAAGGCTACAACTAACTCTACAAACGCCTCCCAAAAACCGTTCTTACTCCAAGTTCCACTATACCAAAGCCCAGAAAGTCCAATCCTTCCTTTCTACTAGTCTACTCCAAACACCTCCTGGTGTAATTATACCCAGCCACCCACTAAGACCCAGACGGCTCCCATCGGAGGTTGTTTCTGGTGCAACAAAATCCTCTTCAAGGTCCTTAATCACACATCCTTTGTCAATCCCTCTGTGTCCCTGTGTCCCTAGTACCTAGTTTAACCTTTTATCGCAAAGCAGAAATAGCTGAACTTGTCATACAATTTAACCCTCCTCCTAATGACCTCCAAAAATGGGCTGTCTTCCTTCCCATAGTCATCGGAGTTGACCTGGCCTCCTCCCTAGTGGTGTCAGGGCTTGGAACTCGGGCACTTGCCTACTCGGTACAGTCTACCCGATCTCTAACAGCTCAAATTCGAGAGGCCATAGAGGCTTCAGCTGAAAGCCTGGCCTCTCTGCAGCGTCAAATTACCTCAGTAGCCCAAGTAGCAGCACAAAATAGGAGAGCATTAGATTTACTTAGTGCTGAGAAAGGAGGAACAGGTCTCTTCTTAGGAGAAGAATGCTGCTATTACATAAATGAGTCAGGCTTAGTAGACACTAACATTCAAACCCTAAACAGGATTAAAGTCGAATTAAAAACCTTCAATACCCCCTTCACCCCTGGACCACTGATATGGCTGCTGCCCGTGACACAGCAGATGCTCCCATTCCTAATTCCCATACTAATCCTCTGTTTTGTCTTATGTCTCACTCCTGTTTTAATCAAATTTCTCCGAGCCAAAGGTAAAGAGATCACGCACATCACCTTCAACCAGATGCTTCTTCATACGTACGTCCAAATACCAACCAAAGACCCCAAACTTAACGACGTCTCTTAGCAGCAGGAAGTAGCCAGACAGACCACGGGGCCCCTTATCACTAACTGTGTGAGCCCAATTCAGGTGACACAGAGCTGTTGCACAGAAAGATTCCTTCTGGTTTCTCTCTGAGGTTATTACTTTTTCAGGATATTCTAAACAGCGTTTCCAAATGTCCTTTCTCAGATTCCACAGAAACAGTGATTTCAAACGGCCAAACCCAAAGAATGATTTAACTCTATGAGATGAATTCAAACTTAACAAAAGATTTGAGTGGAAACTTTCTCTCAAATATTCAATGGAATACGTTTCCTTGCTCGACACAGGCTTCCGGTTGTCACTTACTATCCCTTCACAGAACCCTCAAAGACCGACTTTCAAATTGGGAAATGTAGAGTAAGCTTTAACCCAGTGTAAAAGTGGACATGTGAGAGAGCAGTTTTTTCGAGTGTTTCTTTCTGATTTTCATTGGACATCTCAATTTTGCCATAGTCTTCAATGTGCTCCGAATATCACTCTTTTGGTTATACAGGAACAGTGTTCAAATTGTGCCTTATGAGAAGAAAGTTATAACTCCCTGAGTGGAATGCACATGTCACAAAGCAGTTTCTCAGAAAGCTTCTCTCCCGTTTTGATCTGAGTGTATTTCCTATTTCACTACAGGCCCGAATGTGATACAAAATATCCCTTTGCGGCTCCATCCACGAGGGAGTTTCCAGGCTGTGTAATGTAAAGAAAGCTTCATCAATGTGAAATGAATAAAAATAGCGAAAAGCAGATTCAAAAAACTTCTTTCCCTTTTTTTCTGAAGATATTTCGTTTTACACCATAGTCCTCATCCTGCTCCCGAAGGTCCCTTCGTGGATTCGTCCATGACAGTTTCCAAGCTGCGTAATGTAAAGAAAGCATTATAGATAGTAGATAACATAGATGTGAGATGATTACACATATGACAGAGTAGATTCCCAGAAAGCTTTTTCCAGTTTTAGTCTGAGGCTATTTCCCTTTTCACCATCGGCATCAATATGTTCTGGAAAATCACTTGGTATCTG
>NW_022294446.1:0-2742 GCF_002776525.5 Piliocolobus tephrosceles | reverse complement strand
CCCGCCCCGGCCACGCCCCCGGCCCTCAGCCACACCCCTCCTGCCCCAGCCACGCCCCCGGCCTGCTCACCGATGCGGTCCAGGCGGTCGATGGCCACCGTCTCGAAGGCGCGCCGCATCATGGGGTACTCCTCCAGCACCTCGTTGAAGTTGTCCACGCTCAGCGAATAGAGGCGGCAGTAGGTGTCGGCCCGCACGCTCGCCGTGCGCCGGCCCCGGGTGAGCAGGCAGATCTCTGCACGTGGCAGGCAGGGCCGTTGGACGGGGCGGGCACCGCGGCCCTCCCCGCCCAGGCACACGGCCCGGCCTCTGCACCTCGGCCAGCGTGGGCGCTTCGCACCCAGGCTCTCCCCGGTGACTGCTCCAGCCCAGCCCGCAGCCCACAGCCCTCCAGCCCTCCGGCCCTGCACACCGCGGGAGGCGCGCGCCCCCTCCCCACCAGGCGCGCCCCGCTCCAGCGCACCCCCGAAGTAGGAGCCGTCGGACAGCTTCATCTCCTTGTTGCCCTTGGTGAGCACGCTGACCACGCCGTGCTGGATGAAGTACATCTTCTTCCCGATGGTGCCCTCGCGGATGATGTAGTCACCCGGCTGGAAGACCTCGAACTTGAGCTTGGTCAGCATGGCCGTGACGAAGTTGGGGTCAGCGTTGGCGAACAGCGGCATGGAGGCCACCAGCTTCCGGCAGTTGAAGTTGACGATCTCCTGCAGGGGGGAGGCAGGGCTGGGTCCGCTGCGAACCCCACGCCTGCTTCCCCCTCGCCCTGCCTCTGGGACCGGCTCACCTCTCAGGCCCCAATTTCCTTATTTGAGAGACGGGCTTAGCCCCGCAGGCGGACCGAGCTGCCGCCGCCAAGGACGGAAGAAAGCAAAAACGCTCCCTGCTCCTCGCTATTTGACATCGTATTGGCGACATCTGCCAATCCAATCGGACCAGGAGGGGCAACTGTAGACATGAGCACTGGAAAGGAGGCCAGGTGCGGGGTGGGGGGGCTCACGCCTGTGACCCCAGCATTGTCGGAGGCTGAGGCGGGAGGATCGCTTGATCCCAGGAGTTCTAGACCAACCTGGGCAACATAGTAAGACCCCCCGTTTCTACTAAAAAAAAAAAAAAAAAAAAAGCCAGGTGTGGTGGTAGGGCGCCTACTCTCAGCTATTCAGGAGGCTGAGGATGCAGGATGACTTGACCCTAGGAAGTGGAGGTTGCAGTGAGCCGTGATCTCCACACCACTGCACTCCAGCCTGAGTGACAGAACAAGACCTTGACTCTAAAAAAAAAACAAAAGGAAAAAAAAAGGCCGGGCGCTGTGGCTCACACCTGTAATCCCAGCACTCTGGGAGGCCAAGGTGGGTGGACCGCCTGAGGTCAGGAGTTTGAGACCAGCCTGGCCAACATGGCAAAACCCCATTTCTACTAAAAATACAAAAAATTAGCTGTGTGTGGTGGCACATGCCTGTAATTCCAGCTACGCGGGAGGCTGCGGCAGGAGAGCCTCTTGAACCCGGGAGGCGGAGGTTACAGTGAGCCAAGAGCCTGGGCGACAGAGCAAGACTCCATCTCTGTCTCACACACACACACACACACACAATCGGGAAGGCTACAACATTTGGTCAAACTATTAGGCGATTTTTGAAAAATCAACATAAAAAGCAAGGGCCTTGAGATGAACAGCTGGTGTTAAGAGCGAGTTCCCCCTAGCAAGGCAGCTATTAAGGACGGCACTGTTCCACCTTTGCTCCAATGTTCACTTTAGGAACCAGCTATCGAGCTGTGCCCCTATGACGTGGGCACTGATACATTTTTTTCTTTTGAGACGGAGTCTCGCTCTGTCGCCCAGGCTGGAGTGCAGTGGTGCCATCTCGGCTCATTGCAAGCTCCGCCTCCCGGGTTCACGCCATTCTCCTGCCTCAGCCTCCCAAGCAGCTGGCACTACAGGTGCCTACCACCATGCCCAGCATTTTTTTTGAGATGGAGTCTCGCTCTGTCACCCAGGCTGGAGGGCAGTGGCACAATCTCGGCTCACTGCAAGCTCCACCTCTTGGGTTCAAGCGATTCTCCTGCCTCAGCCTCCCGAGTAGTTGGGATTACAGGCGCCACCACCACGCCCGGCTACTTTTTGCATTTTTAGTCGAGATGGGGTTTCACCATGTTGGCCAGGCTGGTCTTGAACTCCTGACCTCAGGTGATCCGCCCGCCTCAGTGCCCCAAAGTGCTGGAATTACAGGTGTGACCCACCGCCCCCGGCAACAGCTGCCATTTCTAACCCAGGGAGATTGCGCCTTCCTCAGCCAGGCCCAGGTGACCCTCGCGGCCGCTGAGCCTGCAGAATGGCGCAAGCCCTCAGAAGGAATCTGGACACCCGGGCCCTGGTTTAGCATCCAGGTGGAGATCACCTCACAAAAGACCAGAAGCACAGAGAGGAGGCGCCAGGTGCCCCAGCCAGGAGGACACAGGGCAGTGGGTATCTGCGTGTTTGTTTTGTCTTAAAAAGAAAAATAGTGGCCGGGCGTGGTGGCTCACTCCTGTAATCCCAGCACTTTGGGAGGCCGAGACGGGCGGATCACGAGGTCAGGAGATTGAGACCATCCTGGCTAACACGGTGAAACCCCGTCTCTACTAAAAATACAAAAAATTAGCCAGGCGTGGTGGCGGGCGCCTGTAGTCCCAGCTACACGGAAGGCTGAGGCAGGAGAACGGCGTGAACCCAGGAGGCGGAGCTTGCAGTGAGCCGAGATCACGCCA
>NW_022294445.1:0-5491 GCF_002776525.5 Piliocolobus tephrosceles | reverse complement strand
GAGGCGGAGCTTGCAGTGAGCCGAGATCGCGCCACTGCACTCCAGCCCTGGGGACAGAGGAAGACTCTGTCTCAAAATAAATAAATAAATAAATAAGCCCAGCACAGTAGTGGGTGCTTGTAATCCTAGCTACTCAGGAAGCTGAGGCAGGAGAATCACTTGAACCTGGGAGGCGGATGTTGCAGTGAGCCAAGATTGCCCCCCATTGCACTCCAGCCTTGGGGATAGAGTAAGACACCATCTAAAAAAAAGAAAGAAAGAAAGAGAAAGAGAGAGAGAAAGAAAGAAAAGAAATGAGTTATCAAACCATGAAAAGACATATACGAACTTTTTTTTTTGAGTTGGAGTTTCACTCTTGTTGCTCAGGCTGGAGTGCAATGGCACCATCTTGGCTCACTGCAACTTCTGCCTCCTAGGTTCAAGTGATTCTCCTGCCTCAGCCTCCCGAGTACGAGGGATGATAGGCATGGCCACCATGCCCGGCTAATTTTGTATTTTTAGTGGAGACAGGGTTTCTCCATGTTGGTCAGGCTGGTCTCAAACTCCTAGCCTCAGATGATCCGCCCGCCTTGGCCTCCCAAAGTGCTGGGATTACAGGCATGAGCCACCACGCCCGGTCTAGACATGTAGGAACTTTAAATGCATATTACTCCCTGACAAAAGCCAATCTGAAAAGTCTACATATTGTATGGTTCTAACTATGTGACATTCTGGAAAAGGCAAAACTATGGAGATAGTGAAAAGTTCAGTCGTGATCAAGGGTTAGGAAGGAGAGAGACAGGGATGAATAAGCAGAGCACAGAGGATTTTCAGAGCAGTGAGACTATTTTGTATGATATTGTAATGGTGGATACATGCCATTATTCATTTGTCCAAACTCATAGAGTATATAACACAAGGCCGGGTGTGGTGGCTCACACCTGTGATCCCAGCACTTTGGGAGGCCGAGGTGGGCAGATTGCTTGAGGCCAGGAGTTTGAGACCAGCCTGGCAAACATGGCAAAACCCCATCTCTACCAAACATACAAAAATTAGCCAGGCGTTGTGGCAGGTGCCTGTAATCCCAGCTACTTGGGAGGCTGAATCAGGAGAATTGCTTGAACCTGGGAGGCATGGATTTCAGTAAGCCTAGATCATGCCATTGCACTCCAGCCTGGGCGACAGAGAAACTCTGCCTCAAAAAAAAAAGTATATACAACACAAAACGTGAACCCTCACTTAGTGTCAGAAACAGCAATAGCCTCCTGTAGAAAGGAGTAATCAGACGTTGTCAATGCAACCAACTGTGTTGTCTTTTTGTTTTGTTTCGTGGGTTTTGTTTTTCTGTAGAAATGGGGTCTCGCTATGTTACCCATGCTGGTCTTGGAGGCCTAGGCTCAAGTGACCCTCCTGCCTTGCCCTCCCAAAGTGCTGGGATTACAGGTACGAGCCTCTGTGCCTGGCCCCAACTATCTTCTTCACCTGTCATGCTTTGGACTCAATCACATCTTGGCTGTGTGGACTGGTTTAAGGGTTGTCAAGCTCACATATAAGACAAGGTAAGGGCCAGCCGGGCGTGGTGGCTCACGCCTGTAATCCCAGCACTTTGGGAGGCCGAGGCAGGTGGATGACGAGGTCAGTAGACCCTCCCCGCCAACATGGTGAGACCTCGTCTCTACTAAAAAAAAAAATGAGCCGGGTGTGGTTGCATGCGCCTATAGTCTCGGCTACAGGAGTTTGAGACCAGCCTGGCCAACATGGTGAAACCTTGTCTCTGCTAAAAAAATATGAAAATTAGCTGGGTGTGGTGGCATACTATGCCTACAATCCCAGCTACTCTACTCAGGAGGCTGAGGCAGGAGGATCGCTTGAACTCGGGAGGCAGAGGTTGCAGTGAGCCAAGATCGTGCCACTGCACTCCAGCCTGGCGACAGAGGGAGACTCCATATCAAAAAAAAAAAAAAAAAAAGGCAAGGCAAGGGCCAAGATCTGACTAATTTAGCTGGTAAAGAAACAATGAGTCATTCTAGATATAGACATTTTATTACTTAGACAGCAAAAAGAAGACTAAACCTAAGGTGAGAGCTCCCTGTGAATCATTGTCCCCAACACTAAAAATACAACACTGGCTGGGCATGGTGGCTCACACCTATAATCCCAGTGCTTTGGGAGGCTGTGGCTGCAAGATCACTTGAGCCCAGGAGTTCAAGACCAGCCTGTGCAACATAGTGAGACACCGTCACTACAAAAAATAAAATAAAAATTAGCTAGGCATGGTGGCAGGCACCTGTGGTTCCAACCACTCAGGAGGCTAAGGCGGAATGATTGCTTGAGCCCAGATTTCAAGGCTTCAGTGAGCTGTGATTGCGCCATTGCATTTCCAATCTAGGCAACGGAGCGAGAATCTGTCTCAAAAACAAACAAAAAAACACGACAATGAAGCAAAAAGGGGCCAGATGACTGCAATGTGTGTTGTGGGACATTATATTTGGGAGGAGTCCCTTCACAACTGCCACTTGGAGGTTTTATATTCTGCAGCTTTATAGTATGCAGGATATATATTTGTATAAATTTATATTTAATATTTATAAAAAATGTGCATTTTATAAATTTTTATTTATATATTATACTTAAAAGCAGCTTTATATCATGTGGGAGTGAGGCAGAAAGCTCCATTCCTCATCAGAACCTGAGAGCTGATGGGAAGTTGTCTGATAGCCTCCCATGGGAGATTTGAGAGGTGGGAGATGGCCTTGTAGACTCAGGCCTCTTGTGATTGATCAGGCAATGACCTGGATTGGTCATTATTTGGAAGAAATCCAAGTTCAGACTTTTCAGGTAACTGGCTACCAATTCCTAGAATCCTTACATTGTCCTAAAAATTGCTTCACTTCCCTTAGCCATTTCTTGCTAAGGATGAGGAGGAATTAGTGGTAGTTCATTAGTTCATAAATTTAGCCTTTACGTGAATTGCAATATCCTTTAATTTTTTTTTTTTTTTTTTGAGACAAAGTCTCACTCTGTCACCCAGGCTGGAGTGCAGTGGCGTGACCTTGGCTCACCACAACCTCTGCCTCCCGGGTTCAAGCGATTCTCCTGCCTCAGTCTCCTGAGTAACTGGGATTGCAGGCATAGCATGCCACCACAGCCAGCTAATTTTCGTATTTTTTTAGTAGAGAAGGGGTTTCACCATGTTGGCCAGGCTGGTCTTGAACTCCTGACCTCAAGTGATCCACCCTCAGCCTCCCAAACTGCTGGGATTATAGGGGTGAGCCATGGCGCCTGGCCTCCTTCTGGTTTGCTTTAGAAATTCCTGAGCAACTATCTGTTCTGTGTGAAGTAAAGAGCTCTTAACCGGTGGATGGGCCTAACTCAGTTACAGCCAGATTTCTGACCAAAGAGAGCAGACTGAGTCAACAATCCTGCTTCAGGATGGTATCTGAACAAGGCTTATTCCTGTTTGGGTATGCCACATGTTACTAGACCTTAGGACAAATTAAGATTAACATTCAAAAAGTCAATAACCCACAGGAAGCCTGCGGACTACTTTAAAAATACTTTATTGGAAGCCTGAAAAAAATGTATGCCAATGATAAAAAATACTATGCACTTGGGAAATAAAACCTGCAGCTTGGTGAACTAGCAAAGTGAAAGAGGCTATTGTAAGGGGGAAAAAGTGTTTTTGAAAAAATGGAAATATAGTTTCTAATGGGGAGAATGGGGAAGTCTGGAAAAGATGGCAGCTCATATACAAAGTAGAAATTACATGGGCTAAAAATGAATGATGAGTTCTTTGCCAGGGACTCTAAAGCTCCTCTCTGAAATATTTCCAAGAGAAAGCCAGCTAGAGAATCAGTGGGATAACAAGGATTAAAAAGGGATTTGACGTGTGGCAGGAGCCTGGGAGGTGGGGGTTTCAGGTTGCTGGTGGCTTAAATGAAAGGGCTTTGGCACAGCTTTTGGTGAGGCCCTGGAGAGGTGACTGAGTAAGAAAAGTTTTATCTTTTCCTCTCTCTAAATCTCTTCTTTCCTCCTCCTATTTCATTCTCTCCCTGGCCTTTTCCTGATTCAACTTTTTTGCTCTTCTTTACCTTGAACGTTCTTCTTCTTTTTCCTTGACCTTATATTGGTCATTTCCAAATTTCCATGTCTAGGGAGACTGCACAACTGAGTTTAGTCTGTAGGCAGGCAATTCTCACCTAAAATGGGTACTAAGATATTTCTGGGCTGGGTGCGGTGGCTCACGCCTGTAATCCCAGCACTTTGAGAGGGCGAGGTGGGTGGATCATCTGAGGTCAGGAGTTCGAGGCCAGCTTGGCCAACATGGCGAACTCCCCGCCGTCTCTACTAAAAATACAAAAAATTAGCTGGGCGTGGTGGCACACGTCTGAAGTCCCAGCTACTCGGAAGGCTGACGCAGGAGAATCGCTTGAACCTGGGAGGCGGAGGTTGCAGTGAGCCGAGATCGCGCCATTGCACTCCAGCCTGGGCAACAAGAACGAAACTCCATCTCAAAAAAAAAAAAAAAATTGATACTGATATTTGTGCACCTAAGTAGCTCAGAAAAGGAATAGATGAAAGGCAAATCGTCTCATCAAGATCCTTTGCTCTTTCCTCTGGTGTTGGAGAGGATAGACAACCTGGCCACCCTTCACCTGGTAGGGTTTGGCTAGGGGAGGCTGACACCTGGTGGTCACATTTGGGAGGTGCAGAGAGTTCATAATAGCCTCATACCTTTACCATTTACTGACCATATATATATATTGAGCTATTTGCTGTACATTAATGCTCTCGTTTAAAACTCAAAACAATGTTTCCCTGTGAAGTGGGTGTCATTACCTCTACTTGATATATGGATGATTTATGTTAAATAGTTATGAACTAATTTGAGCAATGGGATAATGTGGTCTTTTCTTTCTCCTTTGTTCTCAGCTTCTGGGACAGTACCTAGCACGTAGTAGGCTCTCAGGAAATATTTGATGAAATATTGTTTTATTTATCAACATCATGGAACTTTAATTCAATGTCATCCCTTTGTAATAGTGTCGATTTGAATACATTCTTGCCAGATAAGCCTAGACTGTCTGCTGCAACTCTTGCTTAAACACCCTTCCCAGACACTTCCCCATATATGATACTTGGATATCTAGTCAGCTGCTGAAAAAAAATTCAGAATTTTTTTTAGAACTGACATCATCCGCCGGGCGCGGTGGCTCAAGCCTGTAATCCCAGCACTTTGGGAGGCCGAGACGGGCGGATCATGAGGTCAGGAGATCGAGACCATCCTGGCTAACACGGTGAAACCCCGTCTCTACTAAAAATACAAAAAACTAGCCGGGCGAGGTGGCGGGCGCCTGTAGTCCCAGCTACTCCGGAGGCTGAGGCAGGAGAATGGCGTGAACCCGGGAGGCGGAGCTTGCAGTGAGCTGAGATCCGGCCACTGCACTCCAGCCCAGGAGACACAGCAAGACTCCGTCTCAAAAAAAAAAAAAAAAAAAAAAAAAAAAAAAAA
>NW_022294443.1:0-14543 GCF_002776525.5 Piliocolobus tephrosceles | reverse complement strand
GGGACTACAAGCGCTCGCCGCCACGCCCGGCTAATTTTTTTGCATTTTTAGTAGAGATGGGGTTTCACCGTGTTAGCCAGGATGGTCTCGATCTCCTGACCTCGTGATCCGCCCGTCTCGGCCTCCCAAAGTGCTGGGATTACAGGCTTGAGCCACCGCGCCCGGCAGGGCTGAGATTCTTAAAAACAAAAATCACATAACCACAGTTGTATTATCATGCCTGAGGAATTTACGGCGGTTTCTTGGTTATCTTCACCTTTCCCTAATTGAAGACATGTTATTGCAGTTAATTCGCACGTTTCCCTTTCATACTTGGAACCGTTTTGTTGGGTCATCAGGTCTGATCACCACAGACACGTGCTGCTGGTGGGGGTGGGGGTGGGGGTGGGGGGCAGGATTAGCCTCGTGTCCCGGCAGGTCTTTCAGCAGGTTGGCTCATAGTATCCACTGAAATCAAACACGAGGGAGAGACAAGATCTGTACGGGGCAGGCATGCTGAGTGCCAGCTGTGCTTGGGGAACTCCCCATGTCTCTTGGGGTGGGTGATGCCGTATGCATCTTAATATCTGGGGATGGGAAACAGTGGGGGCGAAAGATCCAGCCTTTGCTGATCACCCAGCCAGAGTCGTCTGGAAATACATAGACATTTATCCTCACACTTTTTGTTTACAGTTAAGATTCTAATTGCATACAATATGCGATTTTTGGTTTTTTTTCCAGTTTTGATGAAGTGTATTATGGGCAGTACATCTCTTTTTACATGAAACGAATCTTCTTCTTGGATGACAGTGGGCCGCCATTTGGCCACATGGTGCTGGCCTTGGGAGGTAGGAGTCATCAGTTAGGAGAGTAGCCCCTGCCCTTCAGGACCTCAAATACATTGAAAACTTATCAGTGCGTTTCTTACGGGCAGAAACCAGGTCTTATTATTGATGCATCTTGTTTATTGCTTGCCACAGTACTCTAGAAATGTTTGCTGAATGGGATAGTTACTGATTAATCTTCTGTTTCAGGTTATTTAGGAGGATTCGATGGCAATTTTTTGTGGAACAGAATTGGAGCAGGTAAAAGATAATTTTCATTTCCCTTATTAATGTGCACAGGTTAGAATGGAGAGATTGTGGTTTTTGTAGGGATTAACAACTGTGGCTGTTTTTTTTCCTTTCATACCTAGTCCCATAGAAACCGTGCCTTACTAATTTGAGTCCAGAAAATAATAAATTGGTTGTATACAAATGAAAGACTTTTGAAAAGTCTGGTTAAAATCTTAGTGTTTAGTTACAGTCATTATTTTCGCCCTTGTTTTTGGTACACGTATTATGTAGCATCTGATTGCCATTATCTTTTGTACAGGTAAATTTTGTATATTGCCACAATGTTTTTGAAAATAGGGAGGGTAAATGTATAAGTAAGGCAGTAATTTTATAATCCTTAGTCCTTTCTATGCTTCCTGAGATCGGTTCCGTGACTATGCAAAGCTAGTTTCAAAGCCCTCACCCATAGTTTATGCACTCCGCTGCTGATGTGGTCCCCAGTTTTGTAAATGTGCATTTTAGAGTCTGTGAACATGATGGCGCTATGTGAAAACACAGCTGCCGTACATGGAGATAGTGTGTGCACAGTGCAGTCAGCTCTGCAATGTGGTTGCTTTTCCAGAATACAGTAGCAATGTGCCTGTGTGGTCCCTGCGCCTGCTGCCGGCGCTCGCGGGGGCCTTGTCCGTCCCCATGGCCTACCAGATAGTGCTGGAGCTCCACTTTTCTCATTGTGCCGCCATGGGAGCTGCTCTGTTGATGCTTATCGGTAAGACCTGGGCCCCTGCCTGCTCTTGCTGTCATCCAGGGAGGAACTGACCCTCTGGCCCAGAAGATCACGTGGGCGTGGTGGGCAAACTGCACCGGAAAGTGTACCTGGTTCATCCAGATTTGGTGCTGCAAGTCACCCCCTCCCAGGCTGGCCCCATGGCTATGGGATAGCTGAATTGTGGGATCAGACTCTTATCAGCAGTTGGGGTATAGCAGTAGAAAACTGCCCAGATGCTGCTGCAAAGTCCATGCACACATGGGCACCTCCATCTCCAACCAATCCTGTGACCAAATGATAACTTCCCCTTGTTCCGCCCTCTCCCGGGCCTTGACCAACTGAGATGGACTCGTGAGTCAGTGGATACTCTTCAGAGAGGGTCTTCTAACCCCCTCCCGGGCCTTGGCCTACTGAGATGAACTCATGAGTTAGTGGATCCTCTTCAGAGAGGGTCTTCCAGCTCACGTTTATGAACAGATGAAATTAAAGCAGATGAAAAGTTAGATTAGGCTGGGCGCAGTGGCTCGCACCTATAATCCCAGCACTTTGGGAGGCTGAGGCAGGTGGCTCACTTGAGCCCAGGTGTTCAGGACCAGCCTAGGCAAGATAGTAAGACTGCATCTGTACAAAAAATAAAAAAAGAGGCGCGGTGGCTCACGCCTGTAATCCCAGCACTTTGGGATGCCGAGGCGGGTGAATCACAAGGTCAGGAGTTCGAGACCAGCCTGGCCAACATGGTGAAACCCCGTCTAAAAATATGAAAAATACAAAAAATTAGCCGGGTGTGGTGGCAGGTGCCTGTAATCCCAGCTACTTGGGAAGCTGATGCAGGAGAATTGCTTGAACCCGGGGCGGGGGGGGCGGGGTGGAGGTTGCAGTGAGCCAAGACTGCGCCACTGCACTCCAGCCTAGGTGACAGAGTAAGACTCCATCTCAAAAAAAATAAATAAGCCAGTCATGGTGGCTCACATGAGCCTGTAATCCTAGCACTTTGGGAGGCCAAGGTGGGTGGAACACAAGGTCAAGAGATCGAGACCATCCTGGCCAACATGGTGAAACCCTGTCTCTACTAAAAATACAAAATTTAGCTGGGCGTGATGGCGCACACCTTTTGTCCCAGCTACTCAGGAGCCTGAGGCAGGAGGATCCCTTCAGCCCTGGTAGTCAAAGCTGCAGTGAGCCATGATAGTGCCACTGCACTCCAGCCTGGGCAAGAGAGCAAGACCCTGACTCAAAAAAAAAACAAACAGAGACAGTAGAAAATGAAGAGAGATGTGTATTGGGTGATGACTGTAAGAGGCCCTGTGCTATAGAATGTGTTAACATTCACAACAGCCCCACACAGTTGTATCGCTTCTGAAGTATGCGTTTCTTCATGAATGTTTTTCATCCTTATACATTTTCCCTTGCTACCTTAAAATTGACATGTATTTCCTCTTTGAAACAGAGAATGCTCTCATCACTCAGTCAAGGCTAATGCTTTTGGAATCAGTGTTAATATTTTTTAATCTGTTGGCCGTGTTGTCCTACCTGAAGTTCTTCAATTGCCAAAAGCACAGGTATGGAAAATGGAGTGTCTTCCTAATTAACAAAAACAGAGATTCTGGGTGGTTTGTTGACCTGAGATGGTCCGGTACCTTTTTTTTGTTTTGTTTTGTTTTGTTTTGTTTTGTGAGACGGTACCTTTTCATTTTGAGGAGTTGCTTGCTAAATATCTTCTTTTTTTTTTTTTTGAGGCGTTGTCCCTGTCACCCAGGCTGGAATGTAATGCCGCAATCTCAGCTCACTGCAACCTCCGCTTCCCAGGTTCAAGCAATTCTCCAGCCTCAGTCTCCCAAGTAGCTGAGATTACAGGCACACAGCACTGTGTCTGGCTAATTTTAGTATTTTTAATAGAGACGGAGTTTCACCACATTGGCCAGGCTGGTCTCGAACTCCTGACCGCAGGTGATCCACTGTCTTGGCCTCCCAAAGTGCTGTGATTACAGGCGTGAGCTTCTGCGCCTAGTGCTAGATATGTTTTGGTCCTCTAGTATTTTGGGGGTTGGCCCTTGGCTTGTGACTTCATAAATACATCTTCATTTTTCCGTAATTTAAACTAACAGGGCAAAATTTTCTCGGCAAAAAGAAAAATTATGCTGGGCCGGATACTTTGGGAGATGGGAATTCTTTCTTATTGCACTCAGGGCTCAGTATGGCCAGCTGACCCAGACAGATTTCTCTGAGGAATGTGGAGCTTCTCTAGCCTTTTGGAAATGTGTCTGAACTATTCCTGTCTCCATCTGCTCTGTTTGTATTCCAGCCCTTTTTCTCTGAGCTGGTGGTTCTGGCTAACACTGACTGGGGTTGCTTGTTCCTGCGCAGTGGGGTGAGTTCAAGCCTCTGGTCTTGGGCAGTGTCCTCCTCCTCCTCGTGTTTTCCTGTCTCATGTTAACTCTATTCCTGTGATGTCTTTGCAGCATCAAGTACATGGGTGTGTTCACATACGTGCTCATGCTGGCGGTTGCAGCTGTCCATGCCTGGCACCTGATTGGAGACCAGACTTTGTCCAATGTAGGTGCTGATGTCCAGTGCTGCATGAGGCAGGCCTGTGTGGGGCAGATGGGGATGTCACAGGGGGTGCTTGGTGAAAACACTCAAATCCTCAATGTTTCAGAAGCAGGCAGGCCTGGGCAGCCTCGCCTGTCAGCCTCTGCAGGTGCCTCTGTATGGGAGGCCAGAGTTTCTTTCACTAACTTTTTCTAAGCTCATAATGTTTAGAGGTGGGTGCACTTTTCCACGTCGTAGGGCATGACTTTTCTTTGAATCTCTGGCAGGTCTGTGTGTTCTGTCACTTGCTTGCCCGAGCAGTGGCTTTGCTGGTCATCCCGGTCGTCCTGTACTTACTGTTCTTCTACGTCCACTTGATTCTGCTCTTCCGCTCTGGGCCCCATGACCAAATCATGTCCAGTGCCTTCCAGGCCAGCTTAGAGGTAAGTAAGCAGTGGGCATCGTGGCTGCTGGAGGAGGAAGATGATAGTGGACCCAGAGTCTTCTTAGAAACACATCAAAGGAACATTAGCCCTTGAATTAAGAAATGAGGTATCCACATCCCTATTTCTTCCTATTTTTTTTTTTTTGTTTGTTTTGAGACGGAGTCTCGCTCTGTCACCCAGGCTGGAGTGCAGTGGCTGGATCTCAGCTCACTGCAAGCTCCGCCTCCCAGGTTCACGCCATTCTCCTGCCTCAGCCTCCCGAGTAGCTGGGACTACAGGCGCCCGCCACCTCGCCCGGCTAATTTTTTTTTATTTTTTAGTAGAGACGGGGTTTCACCGGGTTAGCCAGGATGGTCTTGATCTCCTGACCTCGTGATCCGCCCGTCTCGGCCTCCCAAAGTGCTGGGATTACAGGCTTGAGCCACCGTGCCCGGCCTCCATATTTCTTCTTTTGGCAGCAGGGGATGGTGTCTTACTCTGTCACCCAAACTCCGCCTCCTGAGTTCAAGCGATTCTCCTACCTCAGCCTCCCAAGTAGCTGGGATTACAAGCACCTGCAAACGGTTAATTTTTTTGTTTTATTAGTAGAGACAGGGTTTTACCATGTTGGCCAGGCTGGTCTGGAACTCCTGACCTCAAGTGATCCACCCGCCGCAGCCTCTCAAAGTGCTGGGATTACAGGAGCGAGCCACTGTGCTCAGCAGCTGGGAGCATTTTAAAGTCAAGTCCTACAAACCCTGGGCACTTTCACCCGCCTTAAGGACCACACTCAACTGTGATCTTCATTCCTATGAACCTCACAGCAGTGGTAGAAGGTATCAGTAGAGGTGGTCAGGACCGTGGTTCCCGAAGTCAACCAATCCTGCCGATGGCCAGTGCTACAGTGCTATATGTTTCAGCAAGTTGTTTGGCTCACCCCAGTCTTGGTTTTCTCATCTCTTAGGCAGACATCATCATTGCTCTTACCTCATAGGATGCTGGTAAGGACTGAATAGGGTGCGTGTGGAAGGCTGAACTGAGTGGCCCAGAGGCGGCATTTGATCAAACTTAGCGCTCATTATGGTTCTATAATGTAACG
Source organism: Piliocolobus tephrosceles (assembly GCF_002776525.5). NCBI lineage: Eukaryota > Metazoa > Chordata > Mammalia > Primates > Cercopithecidae > Piliocolobus > Piliocolobus tephrosceles. Next base: position 8,687 of record NW_022294443.1, on the reverse strand, counting down.
TGACATGATTAAATGGTAGATCATGACCAGTATTACAAGAATGGCCACTAGCCTGAACATCATCACTCCAGAGGGAGGAGTGGCCATCGGAAAGGCTGGCTTAGGGGCATTTTTCTTTCTGTCTCTCACTCATCAACCTTCTGCTTCTGTCTCAGGGAGGACTAGCTCGGATCACCCAGGGTCAGCCACTGGAGGTGGCCTTCGGGTCCCAGGTCACTCTGAGGAACGTCTTTGGGAAACCTGTGCCCTGCTGGCTGCATTCCCACCAGGACACCTACCCCATGATGTAAGGAAAGTGATGGTTTTACTTTGAAAATGATTAAATGCTTTATTTGCTCATAGATATGCTTATCTTAGCAACTTTCCCTTTCTTTGAGGAAGTTTGTTTGCAGGACAGAAGGAAGTTGAGCAGCCCGGGTGTTGATTGCCAGTGAGCTTCGTGGTTCCCGGGTGTTGCTGGAGGGACTTGGCGTGTGGCGGGGCCCAGGGTCGGCCGCAGCTCTGTGGCTGTGGCTGACCTCAGCACTGCCTGCCTAAATTGTCTGAATCGGCTCCTTATCTGTGGTATCTTCATTTTCCCTGAAACCCCTCGCTAGGTCGTATTTGTTGAAATCTGCTTCCCTTTGCAGAAACTTTAGGAGAAATGCATGTGGGCCCTATTGATGACCCACTTCCAGATACGTTTCTTTCCCTTTTCTTTTTTTCACAAATAGACACGGGATCTCACTCTGTTGCCCAGGCTGGTCTCAAACTCCTGGGCTCAAGCAGTTATCCTACCTCAGCCTCCCAAAGTGCTCTGATTACAGGCGTGAGCCACCGCACCTGGCCCAGATACATCTCTTTGTTGACTTCACACAGATATGAGAACGGCCGAGGCAGCTCCCACCAGCAGCAGGTGACCTGTTACCCCTTCAAAGACGTCAATAACTGGTGGATTGTAAAGGATCCCGGGAGGTGAGTGCATGTCCTGTGACTCCGGAGCAGAGCTCACCTCCTGGCCTGTCCAGGCGAGACCCTGGGACACAGTCCTGGGCCCCCTTCTTTCCCTCCCTCACTGACTCTAGTCACCGTCACTGCCTTGAACGCCAGCTCAGTGCTAAGTCTGAGGTCGGGGAGGAGGTCGTGAGATCCTCAGCGGGCAGCCTGCTCAGTAGCTGCTCTGAGGAGTTTCCAGGCGAGTCCCAGTGCCCCTACCTTTGTCCCTCTCCCTTCCTCATAAAAACAAGAACCCCCCCTCCTGCAAAAGTAGCATGATCCTGCACATACCCCAGCTAGAGGCGCCCCTCGCTGTCACCCCCACACCTAATCCTGTGAATTCTGCCCCAAACCAGGTCTCTAGCCGTCTCGGTCACCGTCTCCCGATGGTGTCCTCCCATTGCTGCCTGCCCAACTCCAGCACCTGCAGCCCGAGTGGAGTTTTTTTTTCTTCTTTTTTTGGTGGGGGGACAGAGTCCCACTCTCTCACCCAGGCTGGAGTGCAGTGGTACCATCTCAGCTCACTGCAACTTCCACCTCCCAGGTTCAAGCGATTCTCCTGCCTCAGCCTCCTGAGTAGATAAGATTATAGGCTCGTGTCACCATGCCCTGGTAATTTTCGTATTTTTAGTAGAGATGGGGTTTCACCATGTTGGCTGAACTCCTGACCTCAAGTGGTCCACCCAGCTCAGCCTCCCAAAGTGCTGGGATTCCAGGCGTGAGCCTCAGCGCTCGGGCCCCTCATACACTTTGGTTGGTGGAATGCCCCTCAGCAGGATTCCCTGGCAGTCATGGTACATTTGTCATTGTACTGTTTGTAGACAAATTAAGAGCAATGCAGGTGTGATGACTGCGAGTGGAATCACATTTGGAAAGTGACCTTTGATTTCAGAAAAGAGCTCAATTAATGTCTGTGCTTTGGTTTCCTGTGTTCACTTCATGTGAGGCACACATGGGTTGGGAGGCAGTCTCAGCCATGAGAATTCAGAGCTCGTGTCCCTCCGGTGCAGCTGTTGGTTCCGGGGGACGAGGCTCTGCGTGGTCTCAACAGCACTGTGTCTTCCAGGCACCAGCTGGTGGTGAGCAGCCCTCCGAGACCCGTGCGGCATGGGGACATGGTGCAGCTGGTCCACGGCATGACTACCCGCTCCCTGAACACGTGAGTGTGCCCGCCATCTGCTCTGTTGCACCCGTGGGTTTCCTCTGTGATTCTCTGTTCAGACCAAAACGTGAGCCCTGGCTTGGGCCACTGCCCCATGTCACCCCCTTATCTGGACGTGTAGCAGCTCTTAGATCTACATTTGTTGCTGGGAGGGGACCCAGGCCTGGCCGCAGAATGGAGGGAGTTAAGAGGGAGCAGAGGCTCTGTGAGGACTGGACAGAAGCACTTAGCACAGCCCATCCTGGGAGAACTCGGGGCCCAGTGGATGAGTGTACAAGGACGGGCTGGCAATGTTGACCCGCTTTCTACACAGAGTGGAGTTTGGGCGCACCTCCATAAAGTGGTAAAGCTTAAAGTATGAGTGAGTCCAAGAAGCCTGGAAGTTGGGGCATGAGTGGAGCCGTGAAGGCTTCTTCCCTCCTAGTCCTTCGTCCTTGTCCGACTTGCCTTCCCGTGGTGCTGGGCACAGTTGACCATACCCTCCTTCTCCCTCCCCGACTGCTCTCTCCACCGCCTCCTCTTCCTCTGTTGCTCTCAGTCTCCGAGAGCCTCTGGCCTTGCCGCCTCCGCACAGGCCCAGTCCTGGGGCTGCCTCTCCTGGACTTCCACCCGGGTGCCCAGGACTCACCTCAAGCTCTCCACAACTCCCACCTCCACAGGGACAGTCACTGGCCCTGGCTCTTCTGGTTCTCCCTGGAAAGGGCCCAGTAGCTGAGGCATCACCTGGCTCCTTCCCCTCCTCTCCCATCGCATGTTGATTCCATTGGGAGATCCTGTTTCTCAAACTTTAGAACCAGCCCTAGGTAGGGGTCCTTACTTCTCCCTCCACTCCCACCTCCTGGGGCCTGACCTCTCCACCTTGCAGCAGCCCGCTCTGTGCTCAGTGACTCCTGTCATGCTCAGTTCTCCCAACGAGGCCCCTGGTGACCCTGACACGGTTCGCCCCCGCCACCCTGGCTCTCTCCCAGCCCTGAAACGACCACCTGCAGGCCCCTTAGGGCCTTCACACTTGCTCCCTCTGCGGGAATGTTCTTGGACTTGGCTCCCCCATGGCCCACTCTATGTAGGGGTCTGCTGGGATGTCACCACATCAAAAAGTGCCTCTTGGGTGCTGTCCCCCGCCATTTGTTTTATTAGTGGCACTCTCACAGCTGCATGCTCTGCCTACCAGCATGGTGGCTGTTTCCCAAATGGCTGTGAGGGCCGCATCTTGTTCACAGCGGGGTGGCTGCTCCTAGACAGTGCCAGGTGCATGGTGCAGTACAACATGGTTACTGATTAAAAGAAGCAGGTGCTCCTGGCTGGGCGCGGTGGCTCATGTCTGTAATCCCAGCACTTTGGGAGGCCCAGGCAGGCAGATCATTTGAGGTCAGGAGTTGGAGACCAGCTGGGCCAACATGGTGAAACCCCGTCTCTACTAAAAATACAAAAATTAGCCAGGCATGGTGGCACATGCCTGTAATCCCAGCTAGTCAGGAGGCTGAGGCAGGAGAATCGCTTGAACTCAGGAGGCAGAGGTTGCAGTGAGCTGAGAGTGCGCCATTTGCACTCCAGCCAGGGTGACAGAGTGAGACTCCGTCTCAAAAAAAAAAAAGAAGTGGGTATTCATGAACATTAAGGTTGATAGCCTTTTCTCCCGGCATAACTGCTGCGTCCCCAGGCCAGCTGGGCGCAGGAGCAGGCAACTCAGCCCTGCAAGTTGTAGCATTGGTACTGCCAGCTGGCATCACAGCAGTACCGGGTCAGGGGCCTAGGCTTGCGGTTCCTTCCTCTGAAACTTGGTTCGCTCGTCTAACAGGTGGAACGTTCCACAGCAGAAGGTCCTTTTCTCCTGGAAATGTTCCCACAGGGCCTCCTGCCTGTTTAGTGTCCGCTCCCATCGCTGAGCCTCAAGACCTCCGTCCTCAGTCGCAGCAACTCATGGGACCAGGCCACCCCTTATGGCTGAGCTGGCTTTGTTTCTGAAAAGCAACCTTTTCCCCCCCGACAGATTTAGTAAGTGCCTTCCAGAGGAGTTCAAGGGATTCCTTCTGAAATCTCAGTCTTGGTTTTCTAGGCATGATGTTGCAGCCCCTCTGAGTCCCCATTCACAGGAGGTCTCCTGCTACATTGACTATAATATCTCCATGCCCGCCCAGAACCTCTGGAGACTGGTGAGTAAGGCTGTGGCTAGAGCAACCACAGCCATCAGTAATGAACACTCCCGCACACGAAGCACCTCCACACCCGGAGCACTTCCTGACACAGCATTTCCTCACGTGGAGCACTTCCTCACACGGAACACTTCCTCACACAGAGCACTTCCTTACACGGAGCACTTCCTCACACGGAGCGCTTCCTCAAACGCAGAACACTTCCTCACACAGGGCACTTCCTCACACGGAGCACTTCCTCACACAGGAGACTCCCTCATACGGGGCACTCCCTCACACGGGGCGCTTCCTGACACGGAGTGCTTCCTCTAACACGGAGCACTTCGTCACACGGAGCACTCCCTCTAACACAGAACACTTCCTCACACGGAATGCTTCCTCACACGGAGCGCTTCCTCTAACACACAACGCTTCCTCTAACACAGAACACTTTCTCACACAGAGCACTTCCTTACACGGAGCACTTCCTCACACGGAGCACTTCCTCTAACACAGAACACTTCTTCACGTAGAACACTTCCTCTAACACAGAATACTCCCTCACATGGAGCACTCCCTCACACGGAGCACTTGCTCACACAGACTGCTTCCTGACACAGAGCACTTCCTGACGTGGAATGTTTGAAACTGCCATTGAGAATAATCATTTTGGTTGTAACAATAAAATGGGAAAATGACAGCCATGTGACACATCATGGGGTCACTGGGAGGCTCCGGTATGTTAGGCTCTGACAAGGCAAAGAGCCTTTCAGATGTTAGTTGTCTTTTTTATTACTCGATGCAAGGAAATCTCTAAGCTGTGTCTCCCAGGGACAGTGTCTGGCCTTCATTTGAGCCGTCTGAGAGTCCTGCCAGATAAGGACTGAGACTTGCTCACTTTTTGGACAGGGCTCTGAGCCCTCTCCATGAATAGGCTTTGCAGAGAGGCACGAAGAACATCAGCCTTTGTATTTTCTGTGAGGAGGCATCTTGTACAGCCTCGGCGAGGAGGAAGGCACGCTTCCCCAGTGACCCTCGGAGCAGCCAAGGGTGCTATGGGCATTGGGAAGGAAGAGCAGCACCAGCCCCTTGTAGCTCCCCTCACTTTGGGGGCTTGTCCCTTTATCTCAGGCTCAAGTCAGTATCATTGTTTGGTGACAGGTCTTCATTTTTACATTGAAGGAAATTTGAAAAGGAATGAAATAATCCTTGAGATCTCTTTTTGCAGGAAATTGTGAACAGAGGATCCGACACAGACGTCTGGAAGACCATCCTCTCAGAGGTCCGCTTTGTGCATGTGAACACTTCTGCGGTCTTAAAGGTAAGGACACTGTCCTTGGCTTGGCCTGTCCTGAGCTGCGGGCTCCAGTCTGTTCCCCGAGCCCCTCAGGCTCCACCGCCTCTCTGCAGGCAGAACGCTTGATTCGAGTCATCGTGGCTTCCCTTTACACTGAGGGAGGGTGGCTTTTGTAACTTCTCGGGATGGAATCCTAAGGTGAAGCTCTCACAAGGGGCACCTGCTGACAGCGTGACCCGGGCAGGGGTTCCCCTTCCAACCTGAGTGGATGTGGGAGCCACGGCCTTCCCATCACGCCCTTTTCTCTCCCGCGGTGTCACCAGCTGAGCGGGGCTCACCTCCCTGACTGGGGGTATCGGCAGCTGGAGATCGTCGGGGAGAAGCTGTCCAGGGGCTACCACGAGAGCATGGTGTGGAACGTGGAGGAGCACCGATACGGCGCGAGTGAGTCCACGGCATGGCTTCCGCCACTGGGAATGCGCTTTGAGCTGCTCGATATTATCGTAACATCCCAAACAGTTCTCATTTTGGTGGGAAGGGAACTGAGCACGTTCTCCATGCTCGGTGGCAGGTCATCTCCCTCCCTGCACCCAGCTGCTGTGGTAACAACTCAAGACGCTTCTTCCGAGGTGTCGCTGGAAGGCAGCCAGTTTATCCCTGTGCAAGTGGAGCCTTCTCGGTCGAAATCGCTTCATTTGACGGGGTAGTCTTGAGTGTGGCGGGGAAAGCTAAGTGGAATGATACAATTCGATGAGGGGTCTTTGTGGCTTGTTGGAAAGGCAGGAAGCCAGCTTTTTGCTGTGCTGACAGCTTCTGCTCTGAGCTCTTGACCTTGTGCTACTTCTATCTGTTATGCCCTTGTCTGTTCTGCCAGGCCAGGAGCAGAGGGAGCGGGAACGGGAGCTGCACTCACCTGCGCAGGTGGACATCAGCAGGAACCTCAGCTTCATGGCGAGATTCTTGGAGCTGCAGGTGAGGAGCGGCCAGGGGAAGCCAGCCTAGTTCACTGAGCACTGACTCCTCAGCTGGGAGGCCTGGGGGCTACACAGGTCTCAAACCAGGTCAGGCTTTGACGCTGGAACCACAGGTTCACCACAGAATGAGTGTCTCCTCTCAGGGACTGTGTGTGACACCCTGGCCCACACCTTGTGGCCCTGTGGTCAGGAATAATATAGGGACCCAGGAGGTTCTGCAACATCGCCAGGGTGTCTTAAGGCCCCCAGGCAGCAAAATGGGCCACACTCAACAGAGCCCAAAAGAAGTCACAATCAGAAACTCAGGGTCACAAATCTGAACGTGACCTTAGAAAGCATTCGGCCCGGTCACTTCGTCTACAGAGGAGGTGACCGGAGCACATAGGGTGGGGCGGCGCTCCCAAGGCCACAGCCAGGGCTAGAATCCAGGTTCTGATCATGCTGCCTCTGACGCGTGATCCGAATGAACTTGAGGTGGGACAGTCTGTGTGCACGGGGCAGCGGTGTACTCCTTTGACCAAATCCACGCACAGCGGGAGGCATCCCCCATCCTCATTCTCAGAGGCCTCTTCTTTGTTCCAGTGGAGGATGCTGGCGCTGAGAAGCGATGACTCGGAACACAAGTACAGCTCCAGCCCGCTGGAGTGGGTCACCCTGGACACCAATATTGCCTACTGGCTGCACCCCAGGACCAGCGTAAGCGAGCAGTGCTGACAGCTGACAGTCATGGATTCATCCTGTTTCTTGAGAACTCCTTCTGGCATTAAGAGCAGCCACTGTACCCTAGAAAGTGCTGGGTTTCTCCCAAGCTTTTCCTGACAAAGGCCTGTGACTTGCTTTTCTGTAAACACTTTGGCTGCCTGGAGCCAGGAGTAGGGGCGTGGCATGTGTGCCTGCTGAAGGAAACGTGGCTTGATTGCTTTTGTGGAGACACGTTGTTCCCCTTTTCCTGGCGGAAGTGGTTTTAAGATGTTCCCGTTCGATTTTCTGGGTGGCACCTGGCGGTGGAGCTTACCGGTGCTTCGTTGATGTGCGTGCCGTCTCTCTCCATCCGGCAGAGTGAAAGCATTTGTAGGCTGGGCACAGTCAGTGCCCCATACATATTCACTGGATGGGCAGACGCTGGCAATGCCCACCTTTTTCCTCCTCTCTCAGAGGCGGGTAGGTCGACTCAGCACGTGCACCGAAGGCAGAGGTGTAGGCCCAGAGGCCGCCCCACCCTGAGCTCCGAGCGCACTTTGCATTCTCCTCTGCAGACAGTGCTGCTGTTACAAAGCGGAGCCATCTGCTCCCTGTCTTCAGTTTCCAATTACAAAACTGAGAGCATCAGTGCTTTTTGTTTCTTTTTGTGATGGAGTCTTGCTCTGTTGCCCAGGCTGGAGTGCAGTGGTGTGATCTTGGCTCACTGCAACCTCCACCTCCCATGTTCAAGCAATTCTGCAATTTTCCTACCTCACCCTCCAAGTAGCTGGGATTACAGGTGCCTACCACAACGCCCAGCTAATTTTTGTATTTTTAGTAGAGACAGGATTTCACCATGTTGGGCAGGCTGGTCTCGAACTCCTGACCTCAGGTGATCCGTCCACCTCAGCCTCCCAAAGTGCTGGGATTACAGGCATGCGCCACTGCGCCCAGCTGGCACCAGTGCTTTCAATGAAAGGTCTGAGTAGGCGCAGACCTGTCCACAGTAGTGGTAAGGCCTAGTGGACTCTAGGCTGTGCCTGGCGTTTTTTCACTCTGCTGAAGTAGCGAATGCATCTGAATTCCTTTCCTGTGTTCTCTTCCCTCCCTGAGCAGAGGGCAGGTGGCTAACAGCATCTTCCATGTTCCTTTAGGCTCAGATCCACCTACTTGGAAACATAGTGATCTGGATTTCGGGCAGCCTTGCCCTGGCCATCTACACCCTGCTGTCCTCGTGGTACCTGCTCCGACGGCGAAGAAACATCCATGACCTCCCTCAGGGTTAGTACATCTCCTACGTGGCTTTTTTCCTTTTAATATAGAGATGGGGTCTTGCTGTGTTGTCCAGGTTGGTCTTGAACTCCTGGGCTCAAGCCGTCCTCCTGCCTCGGCCTCCCACAGTGCTGGGATTACAGGTGTGTGCCACTGCGCCCGGCCCACAGCTCATTTTTTTTTTTTTTTTTTTG